>NW_027533170.1:6978941-7002019 GCF_008692635.1 Crocuta crocuta
GAAGCTCCCTAGTCAGGTGACTTGGCCTGAGCTTTATTTGGCTTCCAGTCACAGAACACAGAGTAAGAAGTTGAAAGTAACGTCCCTGTTTCCAAGGAAGACACGTTCAGGTATCTCTCTAACAAAGAGATCACAGATTCACAGACAAGTATACAGAAGAGGCGACCAATCTAGTTCTTCCTCTCACTCTTCAAGTAGCGTTGGGTAAATATCTCCTCTTGGCCTCTGACTGTTCATCTGTTACCAAAAAAAAGGGGGTGTCTAGGTCAGGTGTGTACAAATGAGGGCCTGTGGGTCAAATCCCATCCGACGCTTGTTTTATAAATTGGGTTGATTGGAGCACGGCCACATCCATGCATCAATTATCACTGACAGCTGCTTTCGCACAAAGGCAGAGTTACGCAGTTGTGATAGAAACCATGTGGCCTGCAAAGGCTCAAATATTTACTACCTGGCCCTTACAGAGAAAGTTTGGCAACCCCTAGTGCTCCAGCCTTCTCCTTCTGGCTGCAAATCTCTGGTCATAACAGAATATAAAAAATAGATGTGAATTCTGTAATCACCATGAAACATGAAAGAGGGGTATTCTCTGGCACGTAAATCTCTGAGGACCCCATGAAAGACAGAAAGCAAGTGGGATCCGGGGGAAGTGGGAAAACATGGCCCATAGCATCCCCAAGAAAGGGGCAGCCATGGAAGGTGGGAATAGCCCCAGGGAACACCTAGCTCACAAAAGGAGGACACAGAGAACTGGGGTCCTTGGGCAGCTGGCAGTGTGGCTGGTTAGGACCCCACAGCAGAAGCAATCAGTGGCCTGCCCCTAACCAAGCTCCACGCCCAGCTTCAGCAGGATAGGCATCCACCCCAGACTGGAGTAAGGAGGGCATTACATGAGCTGGGGCATTAGGACAGTGCCCCCTGGTGACTGGCAACCCCCCAACCCCCACCACCAGTAAAAGGAGATTGCATTCCTGAGAGAATAGCTACTGGTATATTCTACCTATTGGCATAGTCCCCCCAAAGTCACTGGAGAATGGGTGTCACAGAAAGCATGCACAGGGGAGCAAAGAGGGAATCTTAACTACAGGGTGAGCACACATGGCCTAACGTTAGAGGAAAATCAGCGCCATGACTGAGAGGCCCCAAGTACAAGCACAACAGAACTCCTGGGGAGACAGTGCTACTGAAGCAAAGAGAACAAGGCTTGAGAATAATAACCTAAACTATATAAAGAACTCTTAGAAATAAATACACAATGAATCTAAAAAATAAAATAGCCAGAGGTGCCTGGGTGGCTCAACCAGTTGAGCAGTCAACTTTGGCTCAGGTCATGATCTCGCGGTTCATGGGTTGAAGTCCCAGATCTGGCTCTATGCTGACAGCTCAGGGCCTGGAGCCTGCTTCAGATGCTGTATCTCCCTGTCTGTCTGCTCCTTCCCGATCTGTGCTCTCTTGCTCGCTCGCTCTCGCGCACTCCCTCCCTCCCTCTCTCTCTCTCTCTCTCTGTCAAAAATAAATAAATAAAAACATTTTTAATAAAAATTGAGTTTAAAGAATAGCCGGAGGATATGAAAAGACAAGGCAATCACAAAAGAAAAAGCACCAACAGCTGTACATACATTTAAAGGTTCTAATTCAAGGGACAGGAGGCTTCAGATTCAAACAACATTTAACCTACTATTCTTCCCTCCTGCCCCTATCTGACTGGTAAAACTCTGAGAGAGTGAAAGCAACTGTGTCTGAGGGAGGAGTGTACTTTAAGCTTTTGGGAGAGAGAGAGAATGGGAGAGAGTGTGATAAGACAGCAGGGGAGGAGCAAAGAGAGGGAGAGAGAATCTTAATCAGGCTCCATGCTCAGCATGGAGCCCAACACGGGGCTTGGTCCCATGACCCGGGGATCATGACCTGGGCTGAGACTAAAAGTCAAATGCTCCACCCACTGAGCCACCCAGGCCCTTAGATCAGCCTATTTAACATTAATTACGCATAATTCCTTCAGTCCACCAATTCTTAGTCTCTACCAGAGAGAAATACTATGACACATGCAGAAAGACGCACAGACAAGGATAGTCACACAGTACTGTTTAAAGAAAATCAAAGTAGCATAAATCCCCACCAGTAACAGATCCTTAGCAAATTCTGGTACATAGGAGTCAGGAAATCCTCTACATCCTGTGCAGTAGGGTAACTATGAGCTCCCGACGGTGTTTTATTTTTGTTTTTTACCTTATTCTCTTGCCCTCGGGAAAATGCCTGTCATACAGAGGTACCGAAATTTACTGAAAGAATCAAAATCTATATGAATGTGCCCATTCCCTGGATGCTGATGTGTATGGAGTGCATCAATACACACTCTCTTGATCTCCAGCTTCCCATTCATTAGGTGAAGCCAATGAGAATCTCCTTCCAAGATCAGATGGAATGTATTAGTCAGCTGGTGCTGCATAACAAAATAACCACCAGCTGGGGAAATTAAACAACAGGCATTTACTTCTTTCTCTTTTTTAATGAATTTGGGAGCAACACAAACATGTAATCCATCACAGAAAGGGAGGAGCAGGAGGGAAGGATTTTTATTCCCCTTGGTCCCTCCTGGTGGGATCAGCACACACAGAACAACAGCCTCCCTCCACTGACAACCCAGCCCTCCCAAGCAGCCCATTCTACATATCTCTCTGTCCCTCCCTCTCTCCCTTCTTTCCTCCTGCTTCCATCCTTCCCACCCCATAACTCCTCTCCACCATACCCCCACCTAATCTAGCAGTAGTAACGGTACCCTCATGATCACTGACCTCAGGGTGCTGCACTGCCCTATGATTTCCCTACATCCTGACCATCAAGTTCTGTGTATCAAACTCCTCTCCAATTATCCAGTTTGGTCAACCCTGTCTGACATGGATAGATGTCTAGAGCATATTTTTAAGTAAAGAATACAAGTCTACGGGGTGCCTGGGTGGCTCAGTCAGTTAAGTATCTGACTCTGGATTTTGGCTCAGGTCATGATCTCAAGGTTTCATGAGTTTCAGCCCCACTTCAGGCTCTGCACTGACAATGTGGAGCTGCTTGGGATTCTACCTCTCTCCTCTCTCTCTCTGCACTCTCCATCTCACCCTCTTGTCCCTCTCAAAATAAGTAACCTTTAAAATGAGAGAGAGAAAGAATGTAAATTTCAGACCAGAGCACAGATAATGGTTTAAGTCATGTAAGAATACATATAAAACAAAACTACGTATTTCTCCCTGTGCATATGTGTATGTAAATTCAGAGAAATAGAGGAGAAAGGATGCATACTACACTGAGGATAGAGATTGTGCCTGAGGAGAAGAGCAGGGAAGAGGGGTCAAGAGGAAATCTCACCTCATCTATATTGTTAGAATTTTGAACAGTGAGTATGTACTTAGTCATTATCTATTTAATTAAAATAAACTGAAAGAAAAAACGTATGAAGGAAATAAAATGTTAATTCTAGATTATTATTACTTTTTTTTTAGAGAGATAGAGAGAGAGAGTGCAAGTTGGGGAGAGGGGCATAGGAAGAAGAAGAGAGAATCTTTTTGTTTTTAAATATTTATTTATTATTGAGAGATAGAGAGAGACAGCATGAGCCGAGGAGGGGGAGAGAGAGAGGCGGAGACAGAATCCGAAACAGGTTCCAGGCTCTGAGCTAGCTGTCAGCACAGAGCCCGACGTGGGGCTTGAACCCACGAACTGCGAGATCATGACCTGGGCCAAAGTCAGACGCTCAACTGACTGAGCCACCCAGGCGCCCCGAAGCATAGAGAATCTTAAGCAGACTCTGCGCTCAGTGTGGAGCCCAATGCAGGGCTTGATCCCGCAACCCTGGGATCATGACCTGAGCCAAAATCAAGAGTCAGACACTCACCCGACAGAGCCACCCAGGTGCTCCTCATTTTGTATTTTTAAATGACAGGCATAAACAGCATTTCATTAAAGATATACATCAAAGCATTAGTAGCAGTTGGCATTAGACACCAGCATTACTCATGATCTCTGTTTCTGTTTTCTCCTTTTTGTCTTCCAAGTTTCTGGAACTGAAAATTACATGACTTCCGTAATTGTGAAATGATTTACATCATGAATTGGACAAATTAAATAAGGAGGATTGGGTCAGATGTTCTCTGAAGCTATTTCAGTCAGAAGCTCTGAACTCACTATTTCACTTCAACACAAAATTATTCAAAGCAGCAGAAAACTTCAGGAAATTGAAGGTTGGACCAAGTGGTCAGAGGAGAATAAATGATGAAGAGATGTATAAATAGTCACAACAGGAGGGGCACTGGGGTAGCTCAGTTGGTTAAGCATCTGACCCTTGGTTTTGGCTCAGGTCATGATCCCAGGGTCTTGGGATCAAGCCCCAGGTTAGGCTCTGTGCTGACAGTGCAGAGCCTGCTTGGGATTCTCTCTCTGTCTCTCTCTCTTTTCCTCTCTCTGTCCCTCTCCTCTTAATGCTCTGTCTCAAATAAATAAATAAATAAACAAACAAACCTTTAAAAAATATTCACAACAGGAAAATCTAGAGTGGGGCCATCTATGGGTGCCCAAGGCACTCAGCCCAGCATGTGAATGGAGTGGGGAGGAGCAGTCTGCAGTCAGGTGGGAAACTGGACAGATAAACACCCTGGCCTTCTCTGTGTTAGTAAGGATTTGCATGCTGGCGCCTCACAGACATCGAATGGAAAGGGCGCATGGGTCAACCCATCCTCCTCCTGCTGAGTCCAGAGGGGAAAAAAGAATTGAGAGGGTATCCAAGGCCCAAGGCCAAGGCCAAGGTCCAAAGCTTGTGCATAGCTCAAAAGCAAATTGGGCCTATCCTCTGGATATGCATAAGAAATTGGCTTATCCTTTTGGCCAAAGCGTGTGCCAGAGCAAATGGGCGATGAAAGCAATTGGCAAAATGGAAGACTTCCCGTCAGCTGATGGAGAGCCCCAACAGACCGTGATACAAATAAATAAATACACACTTGATTTTACAGAAGAAATGGGAACCAGAGCTGCATTCTGGGGCCAGAGACACACCACAGCACACTGCAAAGAGAGCAAGCACAGTGGTGGTGGCCGACCCTGGAGCCCTGACATAGGCTCTTGGCAATGAGAACGGGAAAAAAACAGGCCAGTGGCAATTAAACGGACAAGACTGATGGGCTTGCATGAAGATAAGAGCAGCAGAATTATCATAACACGTAAGAACAAAACCACCCAAGAGCTTAATTTCTCTCGCTTCTGTTCTGCTGGGGTTTTAAGTCCTACCTTTCTGTTCACTAAATGCGTGACCTTGAGGCAAGTTCCTCCCCCTCTCCCTCTGCAGATGATCTATGCAGGTCTGCTACGGGATAGATTCTCAATCATTATTAGCAACCCTTTCCCCCCACCTCTCATTTTTCCTCTTCCCTCTTATATTTATAGATTTATGCAGATACGAGAGATATTTTTAGTGCTGCTTTCTACCCACTGAAATAAACTGTTCTAGGAAGTCATTTGTTTACAAAGCACATCTATGAATCTGAATGCTAAAAAGGAATTCCCTTCCCAAGTATAAAAAGAACTAGTCTCTTATTTATTAGCAAATAACCTGCTAATAGGCAAAACTGGAGCTTTACTTAAATACACTAGGAATCTTTTGTAACGCATACCGCTCTGAAATCCTATAGAAGACCATTCAGCAGTTCTGCAGGGAAAGGAAGTAGGGCCAGTCATTAGAGGAAAGCCAGAGAATGGAAACTTCCTAAGAATTATAATACAACAACCTGCCACTCTGTCATTTCAATTCCATTGCCATATGGTAAGCGTCTGAGATTGGGTTCCCCAGAGGCAGAGCCTGTGTTGCAGATTTGTGTAAAACTGATTTATGAGGAAGTATTCTGAGGAACAAAGAGTGTGTGTGGGGGGTGGGTGGGGGAGGAGCCGGGATAGGCTTTGCCATGCAAAAACCTCAAGATTTTTTCCGGCTAAGTTCTGGAGAATGCAGTGTTTGCACAAACCCCCAGGGGGAAGGGGGAACCTCTGGAGATGGTGTAAGCCACTGTCCCATCAGGAGCAAGAAACACTTAATATTCATCATCTCACACCTGTCTTTGACTGGTAAGGGCTGGCTCTGGGGGTACTTGGATTCCCAGCCACTTCCTGCTCTCCTTGCACTAAGGCAAAGTCATCTCCAACAGCCTCAGGGGCTTCTGGAGAGAAAACACGAAGGAGATAGTGCACAGGTCAATGAAATGGACACTGAGGAAAGTAGGGCAGACACCATATACATACGTGGGTATTGTACCTTTTTTATGCACACACACCCTTGTACGTGATGACCTGAAATCTATTGCCAGGATCTTTCCTGCTATTTTATTTTATTTATCTTATGTATTTATTTATCTACTTTTACGGGGAAGAGAGAGAGAGGGAGACAGAGAATCCCAATCAGGCTCCATAGTATCAGCACAGAGCAGATGCAGGGCTCGAACTCATGAACCTTGAGATCATGACCTGAGCCAAAACCAAGAGTAGGGCGCTTAAGCCAATGAGCCAGCCAGGAGCCCCTCTGCTCACTCGTTTTAAAAGAAATAGAACATCGAAGCTGGCATTTCTCAAGGGCATAGATTTTGTTTCCGTACGTGAACACAAATTCATCAATACATTCACATAAACAGATTCCGTTGTAAAATGCACGTAATTCTACATTCTTCTCTTTCACAGTCACATTTGCAAACCTTCAAAAGAGATCCTATTCAAGTGTTGTTACAGAACTGTGTTTACTCTACTCAGAAATACCAAGCCCTTGAGAAGATTTATTAGGCTACTATGACGTTAGTCCTTTTTTTATAGTACAAGTATATATTGAACAAATGACGCAGCCTAACATTCACATAGAAGGATGTCCACACAACAGAGGTCACCGCGAGCGTCCAGCTGTCCGTGTGCATCCTACGCTCCTCCATGACTCCTATTTCCACGAGCCAACTGAAAGGTGTAATCTGCAGGAGCAAGAAAAGGTGATCATATTTGGGCTCCACTCAAAATCATCTGCTGCCAACGATAGTGTCAGATCATTGGAATCTTGAGACAAAATCAGGCTACTTCCTTGTATTATTCATCTTTAACTCTCCACAGAATTTGGAACTCGGTGTCTTTCCACTGCTATGGTGCAAAAGGTAAAGGGAGTCAGCCCACCCCAGGACGGCTTCCCTGTAATCCACATTATTCTCCCCCTTCCGCTTTTCTCTGTATCCTCTGGTGGTGCAGCATCAGGCCCAGCTATTTAAATTATACAATCTGGGGGCGCCTGGGCAGCTCAGTCAGTTAAGCATCTGACTCTTGATTTCGGCTCAGGTCATGATTTCAACAGTTCGTGAGTTCGAGCCCCATATCGGGTTCTGTGCTAGCTCGATCTTTCTCATCTGGGTCTCCTGCTAGGTTTCGGGCATATGTGGCCCCATAGCACCTACTGCAGAGGCTCTATCATCCTTTTTCTAGGATACCAGAAAACATGCCACTTTTTTTTCCCCCACAACTCAGTACCTCATCTGTCACTTGGGAATCACCTACTCCACCATTTTTCCTCTGTTCTTCCTCAGAATAGCAACATGCTATGCACATCTCTGTTGACTATCTCCTGACAATTTCATTACTTTGGACATGGTCCAAAGGAAGGTCCTTAGTCAACCAAAAATCTGAATAAAATATGACCTTTCCATTATGGACCAGGGACAGGGTGAAGCTTAAAGTGTTCCAGAGAGCCAGGAACAAAGGGAAGAGGAGAAAGTGAAAAAAGAAAAGAGGCCAAGAAAACAATGCAAAGGGCAAAAGATTGAGGAACCTATAGCTGAAACAAAGTAGCAAAGCTGAAGCTCATTTACTCAGGAGCGGAGAGAAGGCGCCCAGCAGGGGGCAGGCCAAGCTCTCAGAGCACACAGAGCAAGGGTATAGGGAACGAAGGTCAACCTCTGACTCAACTACATTAGGGTTGTCCCAGTCACTGTCTTTTCTTCTGCCTATTTTCCCATTTATAAAATATGCATAAGAATTCCTGAGACATAATACCTTTGACACTCTGCTGTGAGAATTTTAAGTGTGGAAAGTGCTTTTTACTTGTTGGGGAAAATGCAATTTCCAAGCCGCATAATCATAACTGCCTGCAAGCAAGCCGCCCCTACATAGATGCTTTTAAAAGTAAGTGCATCAAGCCACGTGTCTAATGTGCTCTTTGTTGAAAAGACTTCCTTCCTTTCCCATTACCGTCATGTAAGGGGACTGTATTATATTAACTAAATATATTCTATTCCCATATATGTATCATGATAACTAATTGAATTTTTTCATCAATCAAGGCTTTTTTATTCTAATTAAACTGACAGCCAATTTTGTTTCCCCGTGCTACGCCCACATGCTACTTTTATAGCTGATAGCCATGTTTTTGTTTTTTTAATGCTTATTTAATTTTGAGAGAGAATGAGAGACAGAGCATGAGCAGGGGAGGGGCAGAGGAAGAGGGAGACACAGAATGCGATGTGGGGCTGGAGCTTAAACTGCAAGATCATGACCTGAGCCAAAGTTGGGTGCTTCACTGACTGAGCCACCCAGGCGCCCTCCTGATGGTCTTATTTGCTTTAGCTTTTCATTAGCCTTCACTGAGAGTAGCCAGTGAGCATCATTTCAGCTCAGGTTCATGATTTCATAGTCATGGGATCAAGTCCCGCCCTGGGCTCTGCACTGAGCAGGATTCTCAAAGTGTGCTTTAGAGACCCTGGATTCCCCCAAGATCCACAGAGGGAGTCCAGAAGGTCAAAATTATTTGTATAAAAATACTAAGCTATTTGCCTTGCTTACTCTCATTCTCTGACAAGTGTACAGTGGATTTTTCCAGAAGGGATGTGACTCAGTATCCCAACAGTCTAAATGAAATTTTTAAAGAGATCATACTGGGGCTCCTGGGTGGCTCAGTCAGTTGGGCATCCAACTTTGGCTCAGGTCATGATCTCACGGTCTGTGGGTTTGAGCCCCGCATTGGGCTCTGTGCTGACAGCTTGGAGCCTGGAGCCTGTTTCGGACTCTGTGTCTCCCTCTCTCTCTGCCCCTCACCCGCTCATGCTCTGTCTCTGTCTCTCAAAAATGAATGTCAAAAAAATTTTTTTAAATAAAGAGATCATACTGACACTGAAAAGACTAAATAGGAAATCAAGGTAGATTTTACTCCTCAGCATATATCAAATAATTTAACCTCATTCAACAGTTATTTATTGATGCTTTTTCCATACTCCAAGGCACTGCCCCATGGAGGGCTTATAAAGATGAAAATCAGATCCTGTGCCACAGACATAGCTGTGGATATACATTCTGCAAACACGTACCGGCACTTCTGTGAGGGTTCCTGGAAATGCCCTTCCCAGCCCACAGGCCACTGTCCGATATTCAGCTCTGCATGGACCCCTTCCAGAACATGCACTGCAGTACCTGGCTGACACCTGAAAGGTTCTGGAAAGCACAGAGGGCATTAGCCACTCCAATGACTGGATTCCACTGTCATTAGGAAGTCTACAGATAAGTCTGAGATGATCACAAAAATTGTACAGCACCTTGCTCAAATGAATTGTTTACAGACTCAGTTTACTTAATTGGCATTTTTATCGAAGTAATACAAATGCAGATTTGAAGAATCAAACACACGAAAAGGCGGATGATGAGAAATCACACTCCCCTGTCACTTTTCCCAAGTGTCCACTTCCCAGGGTCAAACATTTCAACAGTCCTGA
Source organism: Crocuta crocuta (assembly GCF_008692635.1). Taxonomy (NCBI): domain Eukaryota; kingdom Metazoa; phylum Chordata; class Mammalia; order Carnivora; family Hyaenidae; genus Crocuta; species Crocuta crocuta. The sequence goes on from NW_027533170.1 coordinate 6,988,700, forward strand.
AGTGTCTCTTCCAGTATTTGCCTTCCATGTTTCTAAATATTATGTTTATTCTGCCATTTACTCACTTCAAACTTTTGGATGTTGTCTGCTGACTTCCAAATATGGGAAATGATGATTTAGCTCTTAAATTTCTGTCACCTTTCCACAAACCTATCAAGTAACATGACAACTTACATAGAAATCTATCCTGGGCATTCATATTCTTGGAGATAGGTAAAAACATTTTATTGCAAAATTAAGTGGTGTTGTATTATTTAGTTTCCTTTATTATAAAATTTTTCTATAATTATTTCATAATTAAAATTGCAGTGGGACATCTGAGTGGCTCAGTCAGTTAACCCTCCAACTTGGGCTCAGGTCATGATCTCATGATTTGTGGGTTCGAGCCCCATGTGGGGCTCTCTGCTGTCATCACAGGACCCACTTCAGATCCTCTGTCTCCTGCTCTCTCCACCCCTTCCTTGCTCATGTACGCTCTCTCTCTCTCTCTCTCTCAAAAATAAGTAAATAAACATTAATGAGATTTTTTTAAATAAAAACTTAAAATTATAGTATATTACGGGTGCCTGGCTGGCTCAGTCAGTAAAGCATTCAACTCTTGACCTCAGGGTCATGAGTTCAAGCCCTACATTAGGTGCAGACCCTGTAGTATCTACAAACATATAAATATATAGAAATATATATATGGACATGCAAACACACAAACACATAAAAATCCTGAATTCATGAAAAAACTGTAGTGTAATTATAGCATAATAAAGTACATACTATATTATGCTAATTATATAATCATAACACAATCCAATGAATGTATATTAATTATAACAAATAGTAAAATATTGTTTGATTCTATTTGTTACTAAATATATTTCATACTATAATTATATATTATGTTACTTGCTCTATTGTTATAAATATGAAAATCATGTTGTGATTTATAATACTCTATTATAGGACTATTAAATCTTGTTACAATAGGATTTGGTTTCCTTTATTATACACGAGGCTTCCTATATTACATTGGTTTCCTATATTATAAACAGGAATAGCTTGTTTTCTTTTTTTTTAATGTTTAATACTTTTGAGAGGGGGGTGAGGCACAGAGAGAGAGGGAGACAGAGAATCCAAGCAGACTCCATGCTCAGCACAGACCCCGATGTGGGCCTCAATCCCATGAGATCATGACCTGAGCAGAAACCAAGAGTTGGACACTCAACTGACTAAGCCACCCATGTGCCCCAAGAATAGCTTGTTTTGTTTTCTTGTTCAACTATTCAACTGTTGTTAAACTCCCCTGTATACCAGCTCCCGTTCTAAACACTTAGAATAGAGTTGTGGCCAAAGATCCCTGGCCCCTTGGCTCGGACATTACACTAGGAGACTCTAATCACAGTAACTAATTAAATTCAGAAGTTGGTAGGTGGTATAAAAAACAACAACACTATTTCCTTAGTTTTCTAAATACTATGTGAGTTTTCCAGGTACTATGCTTAATTTTTCTTCACATATGCCATCGTATCTGTCAAATGCCTACCAGTATTACTTTTCAAATATTTGAACATAATCAGATAAGCTGATTTTTAAAAAGATCTCCCCACCAGCAGAGAGTTGGGCATTTACTGAGGTATGCCCAAATATCAATATATGGGCATTTTTAAAAATATTTATTTTCTGAGAGAATGCAAGCAGAAGGGGGGCAGAGAGAGGGGGAGACAGAGGATCTGAAGCAGGCTCTGCTCTGACAACTGTGAGCCTGATGCAGCCTCGCAAGATCATGACCTGAGCCGAAGTCAGACACTCAACCGACTGAGCCACCCAGGTGCCCCTGGACATTTTTTTTTTAATCTGAACAGGAAACCTACCCTTTCTGTGGTTATCAGTATCTGAGAAGAGAAACTGGCAGCCCGATTCTCAGTATGCAGTCTTTTCCTACAACCTACCATATTCAACCCTGACCTTTGCTCCCTACCCTCTGTGGTGTTAAGTATCCCTTAAGCTAGAGTGCCCGTCCAGAGGCAATACTGAGGACGGGTGCCATCTTCAGGATGGGGAATTCACACTTAATCAGAGACCTTTAAGAAGAGTACATGGATCCAGGAACCAAGGCAAAGACTCAGAAATAGCCCCCACTTGGAGCACCTCGGTGGCTCGATTGGTTAAGTAACCGACTCGTGACTTTTCCTCAGGTCGTGATCTCACAGTGCATGAGTTCGAGCCCCACATCAGGCTCTGCGCAGTTGGAGCCCACTTGGGATTCTCCATCTCCCTCTCTTTCTGCCCCTTTCTCTCTCTCTCAAAATAAATAAACATTGAAAAAGTAAATAAATAGCACCCTCCATCATCATTCTCAGTGTCCCACTGAGGCATTTCATGCTTCCTGTTCACATAGCTCTGGGCTCTGCAGGGTTCAATGTCCTGGTCCACAGACCGAGAACACAACATCTCAGTGAACTACAAGTTAAGACTACATCCTGGGTACTTTGAACTCCTGATGTCCCAGGAACAACAGGCTAGAAGAGCAGTCACCACCCTGCCAGGGGTGACGGACCCCGACTATCAGGTGGAGGTGGAGACGAGGAGGACTCTGTGTGGAATTCAGGGGATCCACATGGGCATCTCTTGGTACCCCTTTGTCCAGATGTGAACATAAATGGAGGAGTGCACAGCCCCAACCTGAGGAGGACAGGGTTATCAGGGACTCCGACCCCTCCAGAACGAGGGTTTGGTTAAGACACCAAGGACATCAGAGGGGAGGGACAGGTGAAAACAAGAGCATGTAGAATGCATAGCATAAGAGGAAATTGATGTGGCCACAGGCAGCCCCAGCACATTGCTGTAGCAATGAGAGCTGCTGACCATCCCACTATCTTCCCCCTTCTAAGTTCCCCTCGTGAACAGGAGGCCACTGGAACTCTGAGGGAGCTGATCCTGGAGCACATGGAGCCATGGGGCACGAGGTGTCTGACTGCACAGCCCCCGAAGTATGTCATTCAAACCTCCCTTCAAGAAAGAATTGGGGGTGCCTGGGAGGTTCAGTTAGTTGAGCATCCAACTCTTGATTGCTCAGGTTATGATCTCACAGTTCATGGGATCAAGCCCCACATTGGGCTCCACACTGATGGTGCCAAGCCTGCCTGGGATTCTCTCTCTCCCTCTCTGTACCCCTCCCCTTCAACCTCAAAATAAATAAATAAACTTTAAAAGGAAAGAAGGAAGGAAGGAAAGATGGATTCACTGTTCAGCCTCAAGGAGTGCATTTAGGTGACATCCCTCAGCTGAGAGCTCCCTCAAGATATGCCTCAGCTTTTGATTCCAGGCCACACTCTTTCTAGGCTGCCATCAGCCCAGTGCGGGACTCTGGAAGGCAACCATTGCCCTGGGACTCCCTGTGGACTTGGTCAGGTGTGTGTCATGGCTACTTCTGGCCATTGCCTGTCCTGCTCCCTCTCTTTTTTCACAGATGTCATATTGCATCTTAGCCTGAAAGCTTTCCATACCAAATTCTGTTTCATTCCACCTCCCCTTAAACTTTCAAAAGCATTATATCCACTTCCAATATTCTCTTGCCCTCCCACTTTTTCTCAGCATCTATTTCCTGGAGGACTTGACTGACACTTCAGTCTGGCAGCTTCTGCATGATATGGGATGAAGTATGGATCCTCTGGTCACATGCCTGATGCACACCTTGTTTTCTATAAAATATGTCCTTTGTTTCACTCACATGAGGACTTTAAGATACAAAACAGAGGAACAGAAGGGAAGGGAAGCAGAAATAATATAAAAACAGGGAGGGGGACAAAAACATAAGAGACTCAAATATGGAGAACAAGCAGAGGGTTGCTGGAGGGGTGTGGGAGGGGGGCTGGGCTAAATGGGTAAAGGGCAGTAAGGAACCTACTCCTGAAATCATTGTCACACTCTATGCTAACTAACTTGGATGTAAACTTAAAAAATAAATTAAATAAAATAAATATGCCCTTTGGTCCTCCTACATGATGTGATACAGGATCCAGTATTGGGGAATCAAACATTCTTTTTGTTTGCTTGTTTTTAATTGTGTTTTTTTTTTTTGAGAGAGAAAGTGAGAGCTGGGAGGGACAGAGACAGAGGAACAGAGGATCTGAAGCAGGCTCTGTGTTAACAACAGAGAGCCCAATACGGGGCTCAAACTCATGAACCATGAGATGACCTGAGCCAAAGTCAGACGCTTAACCGACTGAGCCACTCAGGTGCCCTCAAGTCAAACATTCTTTAAGCCCTTGAACAGTGGTTCTGACTAAGATGCTGCAGGTGGAAAGGTCACACCATAATCAGAATATGTATCTATCCCAGGCATGATGAAATGTTGCTCTTTCCAGGGTAGAAGTGGTTCAGTTTCATCAATTTGCCACTAAGCAGCTGTTTGCTCGCCCTGAGAAGTATTGTCCTATCAGGAACTCAGCATCAGACTCTCACTGATAGGTCAACCATTCAGCAGGAGCTAGCTAAGCCTAACTGGAGAGACTTCATGGTAATAGGTCCATACCTAGCCATCATCCCTCTCACCATAATTACTCCATTTATAAGTTCACTGCACAAGCACTGGGGTGGCCAACAACAAAGGTTGGCTGACATCAACTGGCTGAGTCATTGTGTCCACCTGGTCAGTGACTATTCCCCAAGAGATGCTGTCTGTGGTATACCAGCCTGTGTAATTCTATTTCATGTCTATACCCAGACATCCATCCATGTGCCTCCTCTCAAAAATCCCTTTTCTACTCCCTTTCAGTCCTGCATATTGCAGGCCCCTGACTAATTAGCTAAGCCATTGCCACTACTCACCAATCCATGTATATCCTTACCTTAGGCCACAGGCCACTTGTCCTTCCACACAGTGGGTGACCAAGTACACTGCCCTAAACTCTGCCCATAGGTATTATTTCCCCACACCACTGTTTATCAAAACCACCCCTGAATGGGAACGAGGTGTGACAGCAATAAATGTTCACTCTCGTCAAATATAGCAGGCCTACTCATCCAAGAACCAAGCTCAGGTTTTCCCACCTTCAAAAGGTGATCATAGGGGACCTCCCATGAAGTCACAGTTGTGAGCAGAGGGAAAGGTTTCATTGCAAACCTTACATGGTCGGCCACAGCAATCCCAACTTCTCTACCCAATTTAGTGGGGCAATAATTTTTTCAAAGCTTCTAAGTTCTATCCCAGGAGAGTATTAGACCTACCTCGTGGGTCCTTGCCAGAGTGTTAGATCCTTTACCAAAGAAGAGTATCTTGTAGTCTTAAAAAATCTCCCTCACCCAACTTTAGATTCCATATCCCTTAATCCAGCCCTTCAGTATTCACTCCCCAGCACACTCTCCTGGTTTCCAACAGGTCTTGCAGCTTCTCCTACATTTAATAGCCCCCTCCCTCCACTAGCAAACCTAACCTTCCCCCAGTGGGTCATGCTGAGGCTGGTCCTTAGCTATTGGTCTCATGGCTAGGAAGACAGAAGGGGCAGATCTGAGAGAGCCCATATCATCCTCTCAGTATTACATCCCCAGTAATTTCTCTCCTATGTGGCTCCTCCATGGTATTTTAGCAAGCAGGAGGACTCGGTCTTCCATCAAGGGAATCCACTTCAGCTCTAAGAATTCCAAGGAACCTGGGTATTCAGTTACCAGAGTACATCTACCAAGTTAGCTCCATATCAGATCTCAGAGTCCTGCCCCTTCTCCAGCAGGGGCCTCCTCGCCTGTTACAGGGGACATGTGCAGGCTGACAATTCAGCCTTCTCCAAAGTGCTGTCACTCTCGTAATTAAGTCCTGTGCCCGGTCTTTCATTCTGCCATCCCTTTATAAATGCTGCCAAGGACACCCTCTGACTCACACTTTCATCTGAGTTAGGGACTGATTGATTGCCATGGGCATGAGAAGTATTCAGCAACAGTCATAATACGAACGATCCTGAACCTCTCAAATCCAATGATTCCACACAAGCCAGTGCATGTCCTTCCACCTGTCTCCCTCCTCCGTTCCCCACGAGTCTGACTTAACAACTGCACTCTCCCACACAGTAGAGACTATCAGTACCTCACCTAGCATCAGGGAGAGGCACTCGCTGCCAGCCACCAGGAAGTGATGCAACTTCAGAACCTCCTGGAGGCTGCTTCCTCGGAGCCCTCTTCTGGGACCAAGCATCATAGGTCAGGTTCTCCAGAAGCAGAGTCTGAACCCAGAGATTTAAACTCATAGTTAGGGGCACCTGGGTGGCTCAGCCAGTTAAGCGTCTGACTCTTGACTTAGGCTCAGGTCATGATCACACCGTTTGTGGGTTCAAGCCCCATGACAGGCTCTGCGCTGACAGTGTAGAATCTGCTTGGGATTCTTGCTCTCTCTTCCTCTCTCTCTGTCCCTCCCCCATTGGCTCAAGGGCTCTCTCTCTCTCTTTCAAAATAAATAAATAAACTTTAATTAATTAATTCATGGGTAAAGGGGACAAGGGCACAGGACACCAAAAGTGCCCACCAAATCCCCCCACCCACTAAATGTTTCAAACATGAGCACTACTTTCCCAGATTGATACTTATTGGATTTGAAACATCTATTTCAGGGGTGCCTGAGTGGCTCAGTCGGTTAAACATCCAACGTTGGTTCAGATCATGATCTCATGGTTTGTGGGTTGGAGCCCCACGTCAGGGTTTCTACTGTTAGCACAGAGCCCACTTCAGATCCTGTCCTCTCTCTCTCTCTGCCCCTCCCCTGCTTGCATATGCACTCTCTCTCTCACAAATAAACATTTTTAAAAAAAGAAATATCGGGGTGCCTGGGTGGCTCAGTCAGTTAAGTGTCCGACCTTGGCTCAGGTCATGATCTCACGGTTTGTGGATTCGAGCCCCGCATCGGGCTCTGTGCTGACAGCTAGATCAAAGGGTGGAGCCTGTCTTCAGATTCTGTCTCTCCCTCTCTCTCTGACCCTCCCCTGCTCATGCTCTCTCTCAAATATAAATATTTTTAAAAATTAAAAAAAAGAAATATCGACTTCAAAAGGGAGATATTGAAACAGGAGTTGTGCCCATCAAGAACCCCCAAAACTATGCCCAACCATAAAAAGAAATGTATAATTTCCACTCTGTAGACTTCGAATGAGACATTCAGATGCTGCTACAAACTCAGGAAAGGTTAGTGATCATAGATCATCAACAAGGAATCAAGTGTAGAAACAAACAAACTGCTGATGGTCAAGGAGGCATGGGAGTGCGGATTTCAGAAGTCCAACAGCAATCAGGCCACCAATTATGTAACAGAACGCCGATGATTAAAATAAATAAGTTTAAAAATAGGTTGGGATTCAAAATAAAGCATGCCTTCTATTCACTTTACATAAGGCTAAGCATCTCATAATTCACTCTATCAGAAAATTAATGTACGCTATAAATTCTAAAGAGAAAATGTGCAAAGAAGGGCTTTAAAGACATTTTTAGCTCCTGTTTCTCTGTTTGAATTCATAAGCTCCCTTCTGGTTTCCAATCTGTCACAAGAAAAAGTACCCGACTGACTGCAGTTTCAGAATTGGTGGAAAACAGAAACAACCCAAAGGCCAATAATAGAGTCGAAATGCCTTTCTCTTTTACCAAAAAGTAGGTTTGCATCCAAAGACAGAGGCTTTGAAAAATGCATTATTTATTTAGCGCTGAGAATAGGGAAGGCAGATTCTGTTCAGGAGTTTTCTTGCTTTCTGTTATCAAAATGTCATTCTGCTTTACAACCACACTTCCTACATAATAGGCTTGCTATTTCCATTTAAAATGTTTAGACCTTTTTCTCGGAGGGCAAAAGGGAAGTCACAGAGTAGAGCCTTCTGAGCCTTTCAATATGGAAATTGTCCAAATAAGGTACAAATTCAAGCACAGCAATTTGGGAGAAAAAAAAAAGACCTTGAGAAAACACGGATATATCTGCATTTCAGTTTCCTCCCAAAGATCAGAAATTTCCAGTGTTAACAGGAGAAGAAAAGTAAAGCTTCCACAATTCCAGGATACTTCCAGAGTGTCCACAATTACCAGTATTTTGTCTGATAATATATTTAAAAAAAAATGCAGAAGCTGAGGTAGAAAAAGGGAACAAAGATGGATATAAGGGAAAGTTTAGAACCTAGAAGTGTATAAACACTAAGTCTTGGATGTTGACAAATGCCTAAAGCTTTTCCAGAAAAAGAAATACCTACAAATGGTAGAATTCCTATATTCTCATCTCTAAAGCAAAGAATGTAGTATGGAAACTATAGACTATCTTGAGTTGAGTTCATTCAAAAACATATGGAAAAAGCTTTTAAGAAGCCCAAGCCTAGAGTCACAAGATTTAGAGCTGACGGAGCTCGAAAGTCATTTCAGAGGTAAGAAGGTAGTTAACAGGTATTTCGAAGGAGGCAAGATGGAAGAGAAGTAGGGAGCTCCGTACATTTCACTCGCCCCCATCTCTCAAACAGAGAAGGCCTAAAGCCAATGGAACCCTTAAAGAAGGTAGTTAATAGGTATTTCATTTGAACTTTTCTTATAATGTTTACAAGACAGTCCTAACCGTTCACTAATATGCCCCTTGGATAGTTGATGCCACTATAAAATTAAATTTTCTTAGAGGCAGAGAAATGTTCAACCAAAGAGAAACCGTGACCACAATCCAGGGCACGTGGTGATCATCCAGTGAAATCCGGATCTGAGTTAAGTACACTCACCAATTCTTTCACCAAAAATTCCAGTATAAGCAAATTAGGTATCCACAATTGGCATCTCAAATCAGTGGAGAAAAGAATTGTCTATCAAATAAATGCCATTCAAATGAGTGACTAAATTTAAGGAAAAAAGTAAGTTAGACCTCAAACTCATAATAGTTATTAAAAATAAAATACTGGGGGTGGGGGGCGCCTGGGTGGCTCAGTCATTTAAGCATCTGAGTTCAGTTCAGGTCACAATCTCACAGTTCATGAGTTCAAGTTCTACATTAGGCTCTGTGCTAATAGTTCAGACACTGGAGCCTGCTTTGGATTCTGTGTCTCCCTCTCTCTTTGCCTCTCCCCTGCACTCATGTTCTCTCTCTTGCTCAAAAATAAGCAATAAAAAAGTTTTTTTAATAAAAAATAAATAAAATACTGGGACACCTGGGTGGCTCAGTTGGTTAAGCATCCAACACTTGATCCCAGTTCAGGTCTTGATCTCAGGGTTGTGAGTTCAAGCCCCACATTGGAATCAACTTAAAAATGAATGCATGAATTAATTAATATAAAAATAAAATTAAATAAGGGGCACCTGGGTGGCTCAGTTGGTTAAGCGCCTGACTCTGGATTTTGGCTCAGGTCACGATCTCACAGCTAGTGAGTTCGAGCCCCATGTCCAGCTTTGTGCTGAGAGCATAGAGCCAGCTTGGGATTCTCTCTTTCCCTCTCTCTCTGCCCCTCCGCAACTCACCCACATGCTCTCTCTCAAAATAAAAAAATAATAAACTTAAGAAAATATTAAGTAAATAACATACAGATCTGTGAAAGAGGTCATCTTTAAGAGTTCTAAGTAAATAGAGACAATTCTGTCTATACCTATTACTATATTTCACTGGGTATCTGTATGAGAAGGTGGCACCCACATAAAGATCCAGGTAAAGGAAAACCAATGCAGAGGCCTTGACACCTGAATGAGGTTGACACATTCAAGGTCAAAGAGACCCAAAGCAACTATAGCAAAGAGAGCAAGGAAGAAAGCAGAAGAAAATGAGGCCTCAGGGCTAGCAAAGAACAGGATCAGGCGAGGTCTTCCAGGCGATGTCAAGGAGACCGAATTTTATCCTCGGCATAATGGAAGTTTTCGAGTGTTTTAATCAAGAGTGACATGACCTGACTGACGCCTGAGGAGGACGAGGCAGGAAGACTAAGTAAGGAGCAGAAGAGTAGACCTATGGGCTGGAAATAGTGCACCGATGATGGGGATTTTGACTAACGAGGAATCAAGGTAAAAGAACGGTAAAGGAGCACACCTAGGCTGCCACTGTACATGGATGGTGTGCCATTTCCCTGGGGAGGGGCAACTTTGGAGGAGAGGAGTGAACACTTCTGTTTTCGACATACTACATCCCAGATGCCTGTCAGGCATTCCAATGGTCCTAATTAGTTCAATATATGAGTGGGGAGCCCAGGGAAGAGCTCTGGGGCTGGAAATATAAATTTGAGGATTCATCAACATATAAATGGTACCTGAAGCCATGGGACTAGGTCATATCAGGGAGGAAGAGAATACGGATAAAGAACAGGACCAAGGAGGGGCAATCAGGGTGGCTCAGTTGGTTGAGTGTCCAACTTCTGCTCAGGACATGATCTCATGGTGCATGGGTTCAAGTTCCACGTTGGGCTTTGAGCAGATAGTGCAGAACCTGCTTTGGATTTTCTGTCTCCCTCTTTCTCTGCCCCTTCCCCACTTGCACACTCTCTTTCAAAAATAAATAAACATTTAGGGGTGCCTGGGTGGCTCAGTCGGTTAAGTGTCCGACTTCAGCTCAGGTCATGATCTCACGGTTCATGGGTTCGAGCCCTGCATCAGGCTCTGTGCTGACAGCTAACTCAGAGCCTGAAGCCTGCTTCAGATTCTGTGTCTCCCTCTCTCTCTATGACCCTCCACTGCTCATGTGCGCTCTCTCTCTCTCTCTCTCTCTCAGAAATAAATTTAAAAGCATTAAAAAAAGGGGCGCCTGGGTGGCTCAGTCGGTTAAGTGTCCGACTTCAGCTCAGGTCATGATCTCACAGTTCGTGAGTTCGAGCCCCAAGTCGGGCTCTGTGCTGACTGCCAGCTCAGAGCCTGGAGCCTGTTTTAGAGTCTGTCACTCCCTCTCTCTCCCCTAGAAATAAATTTAAAAAAAAAAAAAAAAACATTAAAAAAAATAAAAACATTAAAAAATTTTTTTAATATATATTTTTTAAAAAGAACAGGACCAAAGACTGAGTGACTGAAGGACGACTACTTTCAGAGGGCTGGGGAAGGAGAGAAGGGCCAGCATCAAGACCGAGAAGGAAGGAACTAAACAGTGGGGAAAACCAGGGTGACCAGGTCACTGCAGCCCACAGAAGAAAACATTTCAAGGAGGCAATCATCAGCCACGTCCATTGCTGTTAAGAGGTCAGCTGGGACAAAGAAAAAGAAAACTGACAATGGACCCTGACATGGTATAAATCACTGGTGACCTTGACACGTCAACAAAAGCCGCTTCAGCAGAGTGGTTTGGATGAAAGCCCCAATCCACTGAGTTAAGGAAGGAGGAAAATGAGAACAAGAGAGCATGTATAATAAGCAACTCTTTCAACCACTTTTGCTGTGAAGCAGAGATGAAAATGGGGCAGTAGCTGGAGGGGGACAAGAGCACAAAGGATATTTATTAATGCATGATAATGAGGCATTTTATATGCTGTTGCATGTGATTTTTAATAATCTGCTAATTAGCATTTATTCAGCATTTACACTGTGTCAAGCACTGGCCCACACACTTCCTAGTATTGCTTAGTTTATCATTTTTAAGTTTATTTATTTTGAGAGAGAGAGAGAGAGAGCACACGTGTGCATGCATGCTTGCATACACACGAGCAGGGGAAGGGCAGAGAAAAAGGGAGAGACAGAGAATCCCAAGCAGGCTATGCACTGTCAGCCCAGAGCTCGACACGGAGCTTGAACCCACGAACTGTAAGATTATGACCTAAGCTGAAACCAAGAGCCCGATGCTTAACCGACTGAGCCATTCAGGCACCCCAGTACTGCTTAATTACCAAAAGTATCACCATTTTAAAGATAAAGCCACAGAGACCCAGACAAGTCCGTGAATTTGCTCCAAGTCAGTTATTTGCAAAGCCAAGATCTGAAAACTAGCAGTATGAGCTGTTTACCACCCCACTAGAAGATGCAAGAAATAATGCAAATAACCATAGAAACATGGTCCCTGAGAAAGGGAGAGAGGGTAGCTTCAGAAGACAAAGAGGGATTGGTCTTAGAAGCCAAAGCAGATGGAAAACAGAGTGTGTGGATACAAACACAGGTAGTTTGTTTTATTTTTGAAAGAGAAAGTAAGTGAGTGAGGAGCAGAGAGAGAGAGAGAGAGAGAGAATCCCACGAGATGCAGAGACAGCAGGGAGAGAGAGAAAGTGCAGAGCCCAGGGTGGAGCTCGAGTTCACACAGATACAGGGCTTAAAACTCAAGAACCAAGAGATCATGACCTGAGCCAAAGTCGGATGCTAAACCGACTAAGCCACCTACGTGCCCAAACACAGGTAGTTTAAATTTGTGTTGAGAATAGGCATTTCTCCTCCAACTGCCTCTAATATTTGTATAATGAAAAGCTAATAACTTGAATTATTACTAAGACTTTCCCTGCTCAACGGGCAGACAGATATATTAACCCAGCAAGTGGTCTGTGTAAGTGCTCAGAGCAGATCCCAGAACACAGGAGAGACTGTGTGTGTGGGGTTAGATTCCATTACGCTCCATAATGTTACCTAATGCTCTTGAGAACCACACAGGACCTATCAGAGGCTTAAAAGTGAAAGCTGTCAATTCTACTATGGAAAGGAGCAGGAAAATCTCCAAGCCAAAGGATTCCTGAGTTCACACCAGGGATGGCTTTTGAAAATGGAATAGGTCAGGGAGCCTGAGTGGCTCAGTCGGTTGGGCATCCGACTTCGGCTCAGGTCATGATCTCCCTGTTCTTGGGTTCGAGCCCCATGTCGGACTCTGTGCTGACAGCTAGCTCAGAGCCTGGAGTCTGCTTCGGATTCTGTGTCTCCCTCTCTCTCTGACCCTCCCCTGCTCACACTGCCTGTCTCTCTCTCTCTTTCCTAGAAATAAATAAAGCATTTAAAAAAAATTTTTTAAAGAAAATGAAATAGGTGTAGTTAAGACAATTGGATGGAGCTGAGAATGTCAACAAGCATTACTGAGAGAGGTTCCAGAAGGATCACACCAGCTATTAAATTTAAGGATCTGCAAACAATTCATTATGACTAAAATGGAAGTGTCAAGGTGGATCCGCACAAGAAAAGAGGGTTGGAGAGATAAAGTGCTTTGCATACTATACAAAGAGCCCCCTTGGATTCTAAAATGTGGAAACAGGGGAGAAGCACAGTGCCAAAGTCAGGAAGACCCATTAATCACCTCGTAGAAAAGAGCCTTAAGTGAAATAAGGTAGTGGGGTTTTTTTATGTTTATTTATTTTTGAGAGACAGAGGGAAACAGAGTGCTAGCAGGGGAGGGGCAGAGAGATAGAGGGAGACACAGAATCTGAAGCACGCTCCAGGCTCTGAGCTGTCAGCACAGAGCCC
>NW_027533170.1:7002034-7152663 GCF_008692635.1 Crocuta crocuta
AAAAAAAAAAATCTTGAAAAAAAAAAAAGAAAATGGAGACAAATTAAGCAGAAAAATAAGGAGTATTACAAACGGAGATAAGTGAGAAAATGATGAGTAATAAAATATAAAAGAAAAACTAAAAAGGACTTGAGAAATGAGTAAATACAAGTTCCACTCAAAAAGGGGGCTCTGCCGCAGCACTTGGGTGGCTCAGTTGGTTAAGTGTCCGACTTCGGCTCCAGTCATGATCTCACAGTTCATGAATTTAAGCCCTGCTTCAGGCTCTGTGCTGACAGCTCAGAGCCTGGAACCTGCTTCAGATTCTGTGTCTCCCTCTCTCTCTGCTCCTCCCCCACTCATGCTCAGTCTCTCTGTGTCTCTCAAAAATAAATAAACATTAAAAAAAAAAAAGATTAAAACAAAGGGCCTCTGCCAAAAAACAAAACCAAAGCAAAAGTGTATGAAGAGTTAAAGAAGAAAAAGAAAGGGGCACCTGGATGGCTCAGTCGATTAAGTGTCAACTCTTGGTTTGGGCTCAGGTCATGATCTCAGGATTCATGAGTTGAAGCTCTACATCGGACTCTGTGCTGACAGTGCAGAGCCTGCTTGGGATTCTCTCTTTCTCCTCTGTCTCTGCCCCTCCCCCACTTGCGCCCTCACACTCGTGCTCTTTCTCTCAAAATAATTTTTTTTAAAAACTTAAAAAATATAATAAAAGTCAATAAAGAAGAAAGAGGAGGAGGAGGAAGAAGGAGAAAACAAAAACAAAAACAAAAACAGATGGGTCAGTTACAGTCAACCTTAGAGAAATGTAAGGAGAAGGGAGCATCTATTTCTTACAAAGTTTTGGTCGCAGAAGCAAACCATTTGGAAGGAAATCAGCTGCCCTTTGGGTTATTAGAGGTTATGACCAAGTAACACCTGGATAGGCCAAGTAAGGATGCTGGGAGTACCAAGCCACACCATTTATTAAATATGAAAATCGGGGCACCTAGGTGGCTCCGTTGGTTAAGCATCTGGCTCTTGATTTCAGCTCAGATTATGATCTCACAGTTCATGGGTTTGAGCCCCACATCAGGTTCCATGCTGACAGCGTGGAGCCTGCTTGGGATTCTCTCTCTCTCTGCCCCTCCCTGACTCATGTGCACATGCTCTCTCTCTCTCTCTCCAAATAAATGAACTTTTAAAAACAAGTTCAAAAAATAAAAATATAAAAACTGGAAAGCAGAGGTCACATACTAACAAGTGACTCCACAGGACTTGCCCAAGGGAGGTCCCGGATGGGAACTGCCAATGAGCTAGCCTGTTCCAGGATGCGTGGCTCTGCTGACTCTCCCCAGGGCTCCAATCCAGTCCATGTGGATAAAAAACCATATCCTTGAGGCCAGGCTTAGTTTACAAGTTGGTTTCACCACGAGAGGGATCAAAGATGACGAAAGAGGAATATTCGTGCTCCTAAGGCCCTGAGTGGGTTGGCCAGGGACTGAAGCATCCAAAGCAGCCTGGGTCAGATCTAGGACAAGGGACCAACAGTCATAGCATTGGTGGAATTGAAAATGTGGATAGATTTGACAGAATTAAGGAGATACTATCTACAGGAGTTGATTCCTGCATGGATTTGCTGAATGAGGGGAAGAGAAGAGTCAAAGTGGATACCCTATTTCTCTGGAAATGAGAGCAGATGTGTGGAGAGGGGCAGATATGAATTCAATGAGTCTGAGAGGTTGGGCAGGCATCAGTCACAAGTGTGGATCGGAGAAGGGTATGGGCTAGAATGGTTGTTTCTAGACATGGGGACAGAAGTGGGGTCAACCATGCAGGGAGCAGGCAGATCTGAGCCGGATGTGGGGCTTGAACTCACAAACCGTGAGATAGGCCACACAGCAAGAGCAGACAAAGGAGCAGGAACCAGAAAAAGGGACCTATAGACATCAGTCTGGGAGACAGAGTATTTGAGGAAGGCCTGGACTTCAAGTTGATGAATTAACCAATCATATCAGGGTCAAAGCCGGTTTCATACTTTAGCTTTGATTTAGTCAAGGAACAGAAATTATTTTAATAAATACATCACTGCTCACTTAACACAGCTGAGACAAAGCAGGCCTAATGAACACTTCTAACAGGAACACAAGCACATCTCGCTATAACAATAGCATGACCTTCACAGGAGACCAGCTTTTAAGACACATCCTCTCTCTGGACTCTCTCTTCTCTTGCAATTTTCTCCCCTGAACAATTTTGAATCATTACGAGGCACAGCTTCTAATTAACCTAGGAATACCTCCTAATTACGGCGTGTGCTCAAGTCAAGACTTTGAAATCTCTCTGGATTGCAGTCATGAGGCTGTGAAAAAATTTTTTGGTTAAATACAATGCGATGTTGGGGCACCTGGGTGGCTCAGTCAGTTAAGTGTTGGACTTCTGCTCAGGTCACGATCTCTCGGTTCGTGGGTTCGAGCCCGATCGGGGTCTGTGCCGACAGCTCAGAGCCTGGAGCCTGCTTCAGATTCTGTGTCTCCCTCTCTCTCTGACCCTCCCCACACACACTCTGTTTCTCTCTAAAAAATAAACAAACATTTAAAAATGTTAATAAAAAAATACAATATGATTTTGACCAAAAATCGATATTTTCCTTCTCTAAGCTTAAATAATCGTCATAATAAAGACGCCCTTCATATATACTCTTTCTCTATCACCAAATCGCATCACAGTGGAAGAAGAAAAATGAAGGACCTTTAGGAAAAGCTAACTGATAAGTTAACCATTGACCAAGTGCTCTTGCAAAAATAAAAAATTGTGCATTGAGAGGCGCCTGGCTGGCTCAGGAGGTAGAGCACAGGATTCTTAATCCCAAGGTCGTGAGTACAAGCCCCATGTTGGGCATGGGGCCAATTCAAAAAATTTTTTTCAATTATTTTAATAAATAGATATTATTTTTTTATTAAGTTGTGCATTGAGTAACTAGAAAGAGATGCATAACCTGAGAACCCTTATGCAGGTGCCACAGATACTAACATGTGTGCTCTCATTTCCTGTTATCAAGCCAGATTTATAAAAAGTGGGAAATTCCCTGACTGCAATGGACATGATGTTTAGACCATGAAAGTTTGTTTCCAATTTCATATGACCTCTACACGGGGAAACCCAAACTCTCCTCCTCCCCTACCCTGAAAAGGATTTTCAAGGTGATAACTTCTGCCGCAACCATTTTGCGAATTCTGAGACACATTAGGGTCCCCAGGACAGAGGTTCTCAGACCCTTCCCCGATGCCTTCTTGAATATTCCTGAGGGATAATGACCTACTCCCATCTGTGAAACAGCTCATATAGAACCAGTTTCCAGGGCACCTGGATGGCTTAGTTGGTTAAGCCTCTGACTTCCGCTCAGGTCATGATCTCGCAGTTCATGGGTTCAAACCCCACATTGGGCTCTGTGCTGACAGCTCNGTGCACACTCTGCACGTGTGTATAGAGGATTTGAGAGTTTCATCTGCCACACTATTTCCCTCCCAACTTCTAGGCACTTGTAGGACATGTTTTTGTTTTTGTTTTTGTTTTTTTTAGTAAGCTCTACATCCAACATGCGACTTGAACCCATGAAGGACAGAGCATGGTTAAAAGCGCCCCGGAAAGCTTGGGCTTCAGTCCTCTCTTCTCCACTAGGTAGGAGTTCTCTGGCATTCATCCAAGTCACTAGGAAACAAGGACACCTTGCTTCCCACTGTCACTTTTCTTCATCTTCAGTCTCTCTCCTGGGCATACTTTGAACCAAGAGCCTATTGAGGAAACCAGACATAAAGGTAAACCAAAGAGAAATACCCTAGGTGTCTTCCTGGCCACACAATTTTATTGCTCAGCAAAAGCTTCACGGGACATCAACACCAGAAACTACTTCGAGAGGGGACATGATGTCACAAATCGCTACAGAGTCCATGCCATTTTTGCAGCTTAGCAGCATCAACAGTGTAATACACACAAATAAGACAAGAAACAGTCCACGACATAAATCCTATTACTGGCAGACAGACACAACCTTGAAAGCATCCTTGGGAGCCCCAGGGTAAGTGACTCTGACAGCCCGCACACCACATTTACATGCCGTGAAATTGTACTTTCAGCTGCTGAGGAATTGTGGCTAAATTCTCGATAAACACCATTTCTCTGCTGATGGGGGCCCCACCGTGGGGGAGGGGAGTTCTGAACTGAACAGACAACGTGCTCACCTTGGAATCAAAGCAATTCACCCTTTCCTTTTAGGTGGGGAAAAAGAGTGGCAAGCGGTAGAGAAAAGTAGAGCGTGGCCATCGAGAAGACTGTGACATGCTGACAAAAGAGGGGAAACAAGACTAGCTCTCCATTAAACTGAAATTTAAAAAAAAAAAGCCTTTCCTGTTGGGGTCCTTGACATTGAAGTGGGCAGGTGGAGTCAGTCTGTGGGGAAGCAACATTTCAGCCTCTGGATCCGCAGATGCTGCTTCTGGCATTCCAACCCCCCTGTGAGCCCAAATCTCCACTTCGCACCTGAAGAGAAGCTCCTCCTTTGGGCCTCCTGATGCTCTTCTCCCCCCTCTCCCACAATTCAATTAATCACACCTTTACTGAGGACCTGCTACATGGTAAACAACAACAACAGTGGGACATTCCTAAACAGGACCAGCTGGGTTGATCCCAGCTCCCTCATTTCGAGGGAATCCAAGCTCTGAAAGAGAACCAGAGGAGAATGTAGTGGTGTCCATTTATGCAAAAGGCGAGGTTTGTATGCATGCTTACATATTCATATTTGTGCCCACAAATATATATACACATGTACACACACACAGATACCCACAACTGGGGCGCCTGGGTGGCTCAGTCGGTTAAGCGTCTGACTTCCACTCAGGTCATGATCTCATAATTCGTGGGTTCAAGCGCTGCAACAGGCTCTGTTGTCAGATCATGTCCCCCTCTCCCTCTGCCCTTCCACCACTTGGGCTCGTGCACTCTCCCTCTTTCTCAATAATAAACGTCTAAAATGACATTAAAGAAAAAAGAAATATCCACAGTTATTGCTTACCACCTCCTTTACCTAGAGGACTACGTAGTGAGGCCACCACCACTCAAGTACCATTTCAGGAGACTTTTTAACTTTTTTGTGACATCTTTTTCCCATCTGTGTTAACCCTGATGCTCACCTCACCCAGGTTTCATCTCAAAGGAAATGCTGAGGAAGAAATAATATTTTGTAACACACTCAGTTTGTCCCATCTCAGAGCCACAAAACTGCACTGTTTCCCATGATAAATTTATAACGAACCCAAGAAGCATCTCTACCACTGGAAAACTAAGAGCTAAGGACATCACAAAACTCCCAGCCTTTGGTATCACTCGCTGTCTGCTAGCAGGTTTTGCTAATTCAACCAAGAGGACATTTGCATGGGGTCATTAGCAACTTCAAGTACCCTGCTCGCTTCACCTGAATCTTCCCAACGTCCAGCGTTCTTGATAGGAATGATCTCAGTGATCCATCAAGGGGTTAATCATCCAAAGCGATGAGGACAGCTATCAGTCAGACCAAGGCTCATTTTGCTCTGGCCTTCATGTCAGCAGAGCTTTGAAAAATGGCTGAGATGTTAAAGGATGGATCTCCCCAGGCTGACTGTAGATCCGTCTTTCCTGCTCCACTCATACTAAACAAACTGGAGGGAGTTCTCTTTGTGAGGTTTCCTAGTCTGTTGTTTGCCTTATAGGAAAAATGTTAGCCTTGCTTTAAACATCCTGGCTTAATTCTGATTGCTATTCGAAAGGGCAGAGCATTATAGCAAAGCTTCCTCTCAGGTGTCTTCATAGATTAATGATTATACTCTATACACACAGTGAAGACCCCATGTACACACATCCAGCCATCTACAGCCCAGAGGCATAAACACGTCCAGAGAGCTCATTTCTACCCACACCTCGGGCTGCAGGCTTATGTCGCCTTTGCTCGGTAAGATTTCAAAAGCCACTCAGTGTGGCTCCTTTTCCATCAAATAGAAGAAAACTGCTTAACCTAAGATTTTAAGCTCTAAATCCCCATATTCCTTCTCTAGGAGAGAGAGAGGTGGGGACTCTGCCCTGTTTGGTTTTACTGTATTGCCAAAAATTACCCATAAATTGGCCATAGAAAAGGCTGAGCTCTCTTTTGGAAAAGGATAGGTTAAGACTAAGCTCTTAAAGAAAATAAAATCGAGCCATCAGGGAGACTCTCCCTGGTAAATCCTGGGTGTTTTCGCGGGATGAGGAAATTCACAGCAAGGGGGCAGAAGAGACTGAATTGTTGAAGCCAGCAGAATTAATCCGCTCTGGGAGGGAGAAGACCCCCAAGCGGACGCGGGGGGGAGGTTAGAGGGTTCCACCGGCTGCCTGAATACCAAGCAGGAATACGCCTCCTCTTACCTTTCCACCCTCTCGGGTTTGCAGGAGGATGTTTCCCCGCGGCTTCCTAACAGCTCACCTGTTAGATAACAACACTTTAGCCACCAACAGGTGAAAATGATTGGGTTTCACCGTAACGAGGAGGGCGAGGGGGCGGGGTGTTCTTTAATCCTTCGGTGTGAAAAACGGCTCTCCTGAATCAGATAGAAGGTAAAAATGGAAATCTGTGGATACTCTGGTTACCTGGCAACCCAAACCTGAGGGCCGTGTCTGCCGGCATCCTAATGTCCCCCAGCATGACAGATGCAGTCAGAAGGGACCCCCTTTATGTGCTGCCTCTTTACTCTGGCCCATTCATTCAGCCCTGTTAGTGGGTTTCCAAGTCGGTAACCTAGATTTCTGCAAGATCTAATACTCGTCTCTCGCGGGGAAGGAAGCTTCCGCCAGGGAATTCACCATAACACCTTTTTAGATGAATCGGAGTTTTTGCAAACCCCCTGGGGAAATGGGAAAAACAAGGACGGGGTGCAGCATCGCTCCTGGCTGCAGGCAGTTCCAGGCTCGGGGAATTTTGCAGGGTCAAGCCTATCCCATCCCACCCTCCGCCTGAGCTTCGCTGGGGAATAGCCTGTCACACTGCAGAGTCATCTGTAAATAATGAGCCCAAATTGGCAACTGCCTGGAATGACAGTAAAAGAGAAATAGCTGCCGCAGGCCACGCCTTGCCTCTGGCTTCTTAGAGGCTCCAGCCCCACCCCCACCCCGGGCCAAGCCCCCTGACTGTTCCTTTTATATAGTTCCTTCTATTACTGGAACTAGCAATAATATTCTGGAAGGAAGGAGAAGAAAGGGAAAGGAGGAAGAAAGGAAGGATATTCAAGGTTGCTTTGTTGCTGCTGTGTTGACGAGTTAAAGGAGTAATTTAGCGACTCTTCGAGAGCCACATGCTGAAATCCAAACTAGAAACTTTTTTAATTTATTTTTATTTTTTATGTTTATTCATTTTTGAGAGACAGAGAGAGTAAAAGCAGAGAAGGGGCAGAGAGAGGGGGAGACACAGAATCCAAAGCAGGCTCCAGGCTCTGAGCTGTCAGCACAGAGCCCGACGCAGGGCTCGAACCCAGGAACTGTGAGATCATGACCTGAGCCGAAGTCGGATGCTTAAACTGACTGAGCCATTCAGTCACCCCTAGAAACTTTTTCCCATTTTGCTCTTCTTCATACAAAAAGACTGGATTATCTCCCTAGATTTTTAGATTACATATCAGCGTTTCTTACAGTGATTCTGTTCATGTCCAAATAATCAAGACAAGTTGTCCCCTACGTATCTTTTTAAAATTTAGCCCCCCCTGGGCCACCTGGGTGGCTCAGTCAAAGGGCCAACTTCAGCTCAGGTCATGCTCTCACAGTTCATGGGTTCAAGGGCAGCCTGGGGCTCTGTTGCTAATAATTCAGAGCCTGGAGCCTGCTTCCGATTCTGTGTCTCCCTCTCTCTCTGCCCCCCCCAACTCATGCTCTGTCTCTCAAACATAAATAAACATTTTTTTTAAAAAACGTAGTTCTCCCGGGGTCTTGTCCATTTTACTGTTTATTTATATTTGTCTATCAGTGGCTTTAGAATTTCAGTGGAAATCAAATGTGCACGCTTTTCCTATTTGTCAGCATCTCTTTTGAAAAGTTTTGTGAAGGATGGGGACTAACTATAGATGGTATTGTTCTGCCGAGAGACACTGAGACCAGCCGAGACCACTGAAGCTGAATTAAGGGCATCTATTACTGTCACGGCCTGCACAGAGGTAGCACAGCACTGCCAATGTGTGGCCCGGAGTCCAAGGACTTCGGGCTTTTTATAATGAGCAAGCAGGCAGTACAGAAGCAGAATTGAGTGGTTATGGTAAAAAGGCTACAAAGTGATAAAGAGACCAGCCCTTATCCTGGTGTGTAGGAAAATATTCGTTATTTTGAAGGCAAGGATTTAGAGTTTTGGGGAGTTTCAAGGGAATAGTTATTATCTCAAGGACAAAATGTGCAAACTGTGTCATAAATACCCATTATTGGGGAACATTAACCCTTGTCTTCTTATTTGTGTTTTTCCTTGCACCTGAGGATAGTTATGTAGCCCTCCGAGTGCAGGCCAAGAAGGTAAACTCCGGGTCAGGATGGAAGGACTGAGGCTAAATTCATGTGCAACAGTATTACAACGGAAAGAAAAGTTAGTTCCCGGTAGGTATTAATCATTCCACAAAAAAGGCTGAGAAACTAACCTAGTTGATGCTATGCTTAAGGGNCTCAGAGAACTTAAATCCTAAGAAGAAAGATGATGTGTATATGCTGCAAAAGATGATTCCAAAGAGAAGTAAGCATTGCTCAGAGGATCTTTCAAAATCCTTTTGTCAATCGATTTTTGTCAGTTGCACCTGGACCACCTTCTGCAACTTTGGACTGAATAGAGATAATGTAACATGCCAGCTAAATAACCAACTGCGTATTGGTCCGTTTAACTCTGTTAGCACCAATCCTAATTCCTTCTAAACATGTTATGAAACCTTGTGGTTTTTGCCTTTATGAGCTTGTACTCCCTGCTTGTTACCCAGAGCACACTGAATTTCAGCCCAAACCCTACCACCCCAGATGAACACTTTTGATTGCTTTTCAGCCTCTTCTCCTTGGTTTTACTGTAATATACTGTAATGTTTTCCTGTAATATAAGAAAAATATGGTAAGGACCTAAAGACACATAAGCAGTGTGCTAGAAGAACCTTTTGAGATACAGTTATTTCCATCAGTGGTGATGGAAGAAGATTTCAGGGAAACAATGGTATTTGGTCCAGGCCAATGGGTGCATAGAATTTTGATAGAGATGAAAAGGGCAGTCAAGGTGGAGGAAATGGAGTGACCAAAGTTACAGGAGCAGGAAGGTGAAGTAACTTCCAGGAATTGGTTAATGGTCTAGTTTGGTCAATACACAGGATATAGTATTATCAGTTTCAAAAGTGGAATATCAATCAATCCACAATGATGCCTTCCACAATTCATTCCCCAAATACTTACCAGGTGCCCATTCTTCTTACCAGGGACTTAAGAGAATTTTTTTTAAAGTAGTAAACATGTGATCTTGCAATAATTTTTCACAAGACCCCTCACCAGAGTTGTCGATCAAAATCACCACACCCAGGGGCACCTGGGTGGCTAGGTTGATTGAGCGTCCAACTGTGGCTCAGGTCATGATCTCATGGTTTATAGGTTCAAGCCCCATGTCAGGCTCTGTGCTGAGAGCTCAGTGCCTAGAGCCTGCTTCGGATTCTGGGTCTCCCTCTTTTTCTGCCCCTCACCAACTACACTCTTGTCTCTTTTCCTTTCTCAAAAATAAATAAAACATTTTTAAAATTAAATAAAAAGAAATCACCACGCCTGTTTTAAGATTACAATAATTTCACAGTTGAGGTTGCTAAAAAATTCTGTGTGTAATGTGACATTTGTGAAGAAGTGTGATCATTCTAAGGGAGCAGTAGAACAGCTTGTGGGACCAAACTGGTTCAAAGCATAAAGCATCAACACATAAAGCACCCAGCCCTTACAACATCCCAACCACACGCAACTGTTCCTCCCAAAGACTTGCCTAAAGAGTTGGGTGTTTAATAGGGTGAAACCAAGGGGCACCTGGAGGGCTCAGTCAGTTAGGCATCCAACTCTTGATTTTGGCACAGGTCATGATCTCACGGTTTGTGAGATCAAGCCCCACCTCAGGTTCTGTGCTGTCAGCGAGGAGCCTGCTTGCGATTCTCTCTCTCCACCCCTCCCCTGCTCATGTGGTCTCTGCCTCTCTTAAAATAAATAAACTAACTTTTAAAAAAGTGTGAAAGAGTGAAACTGAGCCATTTCACTTAGAACTAGCCACCCTGTCAATTTGCTTACAAGCTGGACATATGCATTTCCTTTGGAAGGAAAAAAATAATACCCTCAAACAATATTGTCCAACTTGATGGATAAAGGAGAAATGAAAATGCTTGCTGGGTCTACTTCACGGTGTTAATGTAAAGATGAAAAATGAGGCAGTATATGGGAAGTAATCTGTAACCCACAAGAACTAAAGAAATATTAGCTTATTTTTACTCCATGACTCAGTCTTCGCTGCTCTATAACCCTCTCCCTGGAAATGGCCTCCGCATGCACAATAGGGCACGCATTGTATTAAGCCAAGTTGGAAGGCTATCACACGCTATTTCTTGGACATAAGAGGGTGAAGCACTGTGTTGGTCACTGATGGGTCCAGGAAAGCAGTAGCAATCACAGCAGCAGTGAAACAGAGACAAATCTCTTAGAAGCTGCAAATATTTGCTAGTTGCTAGGTAGTTGCAGGGAGATGTATCCTTGCCAGTGGCCTCTATTAGGAAAACTTCATCTAAGGTAGGGTAATAGCTATAAAAGGCTCTCTCATCCACATAGTTTGACCACAGGAGTCATTTGAGGTATTGTCTTTGGTTCAGAGCCATCTCACACTCCAATTTTGGCTATACTAGCTGGGCCATCAAATGAACAAGGACATTAGGCCAGCCTAACTCATTATATCATCATAACTGCTGAAACTGAGTTACCTAATATTTTTCTAAATCATCTTTGCTAGCCAAAGGTTATTAATTAAAGACATACAGACAAAAACCAATCATTAGTAGCTGATTGGTCCGTGACAAGCACTTCAATTGGTATTTACACATTAATTATCTCATGACACATCCAAAAGACAGATGTACACTAGGGGTGTATGAGTAAATGTAACACTTTTGTTTCTCTTAAGTTGTTCTAAACCTAAATGTCTGGCTGGGACTAGCCCAATGTCCTTGACCTCTTTTCCCCCCTGTGTTTTCTAGGATTTCGAAAGATGTAGGCAAGATTGAGGATGAGGCAGAATTTGCAGAGTTTATAGACTATTTCTTGGGGGATTCGACAAGAATGATCAGCAGAAATTATTACTGAGGGCAAATAGAAGGGACTCACCACAAACTGATCAATAAGACATCAAAGCTTCTTCCAGGATGAGGGGAATAGAGGACCCAGCCTCAAGAGTCTCATCATCTTTTGTGGAAGAAGAAAGCTAAAACGGTATCAACAGATATATTAAGCAGCACTCAAATGGAAAGGCCTACTCCTCTGTGTGGCACCTCCTCCAGATCCACATGGGTATACACAGAGGTTAAATTCACTTTGTGAAAGAGCTTGCTTCCTTGGAAAATCCACACCAAAGGAATTCCACAGATTGGCACGTACTAGAATAAGGAGGTGGACCTCCCTGTTTGTCGGTTACTGACAGATAAGAGATCTGAGGATTGTTTACATTTTTTTTAATGTTTTTTTTTTTTTAATTTTATTTCTAGGAGAGAGAGAGAGAGACAGCATGAGCAGGGGAGGGTCAGAGAGAGAGGGAGTCACAGGCTGAAACAGGCTCCAGGCTCTGAGCTGGCAGTCAGCACAGAGCCCGACGCGGGGCTCGAACCCACGAACCGCGAGATCATGACCTACGCGAAAGTCGGATGCTTAACCGACTAAGCCACCCAGTCGCCCCGATTGTTTACATTTTTATTAACCAATTTCATCCACCATGATGACCTCCCCACAAGGTCTCCAAGCCCAAAAACTTGATGCTGAGACCCCAGAACTGCACTCCTTTCCCAGAACCCAAATCTTCCTTCCTTCACTGCTCTTTGTAAGAAAACCGATGTCTTCCTTACTGGGTCTATGCATTGGAGATATTCAGGAAACATATTTCATTTAAAGCATATATCGTAGAAGGTGCCTGGGTGGCTCAGTTAAGCGTCCAACTCTTGGTTTCAGCTCAGGTCATGATGTCACAGCGCGTGAACCTGAGCCCCACGTCAGACTCTTTGCTGACAGCACAAAGTCTGCTTGGGATCCCCTCTCTTCCTCTCTCTTTGCCCCTCCCCTGCTTGCACTCTCTCTGTCTCTCAAAATAAATAAACTTAAAAAATAAAGCATACATTGTTGGATATGTGGAATTATTCATCAAAACCCACAATGTAACTATTATGTGTAGTTATATAATGCCACTATTATAACTAGGTATTTCTCTATTACTTAATAAGTTTAAATATTTAGACTAGAGAATCAATTAGAGACAACTTCCTAAGTATTAGCAAAATGGCTTTCTAAAACTGAAGATACCATCAAGAGATTAGGTGTTTTATACATGAATGGAAACTGTCCATTTTTTAGTTGTGGCCCATAATTAGCACAAAAATCCTTCTGTGAAGTGGGTTTTAAGGTGATATGAAGAGCAAATGAGATCATTCGTGTGAAAACACTCTAGAACTATAGTACAGGGGCACCTGGCTGCCTCAGTCGGGTAAGCGTTCAACTGTGGATTTCGGCTCGGGTCAAGATCTCACAGATCTCATGTGAAGCCAAAGATCTCACATGGACTTGAGCACCACGTCAGGCTCTGCCCTGACAGCAAGGAGCCTGCTTGGGATCCCCTTTCTCTACCCCTCTCCGCTTGTGCATGTGCTCTCTCTCAAAATAAATAAATAAACTTAAAAAAAAACAACCCTACAGAACATAATACAAACCTAAGAGATTAGCTCCCTTTCTATCTTGCCTGTTCTTCAGATAAGACAGACTCACAGTAAACAGGAATAAAATCTGAGTTTCTCCCTCTCATAAATAACAAAATGTCTCAATTACTAAAACATACCACAGTTTTATGCTTATCTTCAAATTAATATGGCATCTATCAACATAATTAAATTGAATTACCCAAAATGGGTTCAACCAAATATAAATACAAAGCATTAACTTCACTTTTAAGAGCCTATGCAATTACAGACATCATAAAACTTCGTTCTTTTGATTCTGATAGGATTTGTATTTATGAATGAATAAGAGGTATATTGTTCTAACAAATGGGGGTCCTCCAGAAGAACTTGAAGGAAGGAGGTAGGAAATGGGCAGTTTTCCCAATTGGGTCTGACTGCGCCCAGGAACCTATACACCAGGAAGAGACTGGCTATATCAAAGGAACCCAGCATAATACAACTTATGCCGTCATTTGGAGACAGATTGCTATCAGCCTGTAATAGAATGTTGAAAGACGTCTCTCTTGTCTCAGAATTTCAACTAAAGCCTAAAGCTGAGGATAATAGGTACTAAGAATCCCCACATTCTAAAGAGAGCTGACAGGCACATGTCGGCAGAACTTAACAGTTGTACAACGATCACCCTGTACTCCCACCAGCCTGTATAAGTAATAGATTCAAAATTCTAGAATTCCCATGTGTTAACCGAGTTGTTGGACTAGCAAAGGTTCTAAAACTGAGTTCGAGTTGGAAATGTGAGGAGACATTTCTGGGAGTGCTACTGGCATTGAACTGGCAAGATCCAAGGATGCTAAATATCCTGCAATATAAGGGAAACCTCTGCACAGCAAAGAATTTCCCGCCCAAACTCTCAGTAGCATTCCCATTAGGAAATACTGGCATAAGGTCAAAGTCCTGTGGCTTCTCCATTCTGCCCAGGGACAGGACTATTCTCCTACCCCAAATCCCAGCAGTAGTGATTCAAGAAATTAGCAGTGGCTGCAAAAAGGGGCAACTGACATCCATTTCCCAGGTAGACTCTACCTATGAATGGACTTGTTAATCTGTCTCTGTGCCTCTTTGAGTAGAGAATATGAGGGAATTAATTTCAAAAATATGGCTGACTGGAGAGAGGGGCAGCAATGGAATGGACTGCCCCCCACCTTTAGTTATGCCTCCTCTGGGCCAAGTGGACACCATGGAAGCTATCCATGCTTAAGCTGCATAGTTTTCCAGGCCCCTTCTGTGTGCCCATTGAGCAAGATGTCTGCCATTTGATGTCTGCCACATGGTGGACACAACTAGCCAACAAAGAAACACAGTACTCTTCTTACATAGGACACATTTGTTCTTCCTCTATTCTTCCTCTCAAACTCAACACACTGGAGGAAAGACAAGTCCCCAGGAGAGGGATGGAAAGAGGTAACATGGAGGAAACAAGGAATTCAGCCCTCCATCAACACAGGTCTTGTGAGTCTCTAGCCAAGCCTGGTGAAGAAGAGTTCTCCATCGGATAAGAAGCCAAGAGTGTAGCCTGGTTGAATCAGGCTGGAGTGGAATTTTATGCCCAACTGTCCGGTGGGATCTCTCCAAGATAGTGTTAAGATGGGAAAGACTTAGCTCATGTTTGATGGCAGAAACAAACAAAAAATGGACATAAGAAACAAAGCTGTTTCATCCCTGCATCTTACCAAATCCCAGTTAATAAGGAATATTCTTGGCTGATAATTTTCTATATAAAAGATAGCAGTAATGCCAATATGTGAATAGAGAGATTTTTCAAGTAACTAAAAACTGCTTTTAAAAACTTTATAATAATAGCTGTCTGTGTTGGCCAGGGTCAATAATCACATGTGACAAATACATAGTAGCTCTTTTAGGCAAAGAGCAAACTTACTAAAGAGTATCATTAAGCCTATAGTGTTCATTCATTCAATAAGTATCTATCAAAGCTTCTTTTTCTTCTGTAAAGACTTATCTTGCATCTTGTTGTCATTAAAGGCAGTTGTCCCTAAAGTTTCAGTCATTTAAGTACACCCATGAAACAGGAATATAGAGTTCTTCATGTCCCCTGGACCTCAGTTTGCCTCAGTGTTGTGGCAGCACTGTAGTACCTGATGGCAACTCTGTGCCTACCTGAAGGACACCTAAGAGTCCTTCCTCTTTCTGAATTTGAATCACAGCCTTGATGTGGTCTTTCTTATTCTGTAACCTCGTTCCTAATGAAAAAAGGGCTTAACTGCTTCTTGTTTCTATTGGGTAAGCACTGGAATATGATGTTACCTCGGTATTCTTTTTTTACATTTATTTATTTATTTTGAGAGAGAAAGAGAGAGAGAGAGGCAAGGAGGGGCAGAGAGAGAGAGAGAGAGAGAATCACAAGCAGGTTCCACACTGTCAGTGCAGAGCCTGATGCAGGGCTCAAAGTCACAAACCGAGGAACCATGACCTGAGCCAAAATCAAGAGTCAGATGCTTAACCAACTGAGTCACCCAGGTGCCCCTTAACTGGGTATTCTTGAACTGCTTTTATAATAAACCAATTTTTAAATCTTTAAATT
The DNA here is from genome assembly GCF_008692635.1 of Crocuta crocuta. NCBI lineage: Eukaryota > Metazoa > Chordata > Mammalia > Carnivora > Hyaenidae > Crocuta > Crocuta crocuta. The sequence goes on from NW_027533170.1 coordinate 7,017,557, forward strand.
TAATAAATAAATAACCTATCAAGCACTACTATGTGATACAGGTATTGTTCTGGGCATCAGGATACAACAGTGAACAAGAGACAAATTCTCTCCCTTCAAAAAGCTCAACTTCCAATGGGAGAGCTGGATAAAACAAATAAGAAGTTTTCCAGCATGGTAAATCATGCTAAAGGAAAAACCAAAACAGGGATGGGAAGAAGGAGTTCACTTGTGGGGGTGGGATGCATATTGTATATTTCTCCTTTAAATAATAATGGTTAGTTCTATGGGGCACCTGGGTGGCTTAGTCAGTTAAGCGTCAGACTTCCGCTTAGGTCATGATCTCGCGGTTCGTGGGTTCAAGCCCCGCGTTGTGCTGTGCTGACTGCCAGCTCAGAGCCTGGAGCCTATTTCAGAATCTGTGTCTCCCTCTCTCTCTGACCCTCCCCTGCTCACGCTGTCTCTCTCTCTCTCTCTCCTAGAAAGAAATAAAAATATTTTTAAAAAATAAAAAATAAATAAATAAACAAATAAATAAATAATGGTTAGTTCTAGGACATAACATAAAGTTGACATTGCAAAGACTTGGAGAAGATAAAAGCACTAAACAATTTGGCAGGAGGTGAAATGCCACCACCACTAGATGCTGCCATTGTCGCTGAGATGAACACTGAGGGCTGCAACTACCAACAAATTCTAACCATCCCTTCATTTTTGTCTCTCCCATTCATTCCACCCACTTGCTCCAGGCAGAACGTCTATGTGGCTGAAAGGAAGCAGAATATGTCATCCCTGTATGCCTCTATGACATAAAAATGATTTTGAGCTGAAGAATTTAAGAAACAGCAAATCCAGGAAAAAGTTCTATCTTCCTTACTTTCTGGGTAAAGGCAGGATATAAATTCTGTTATTGGAGACAGAGTATTTTCAGCCTAGAGACAGAACCAGAAGAATCTGCAAACAAACCTCATGCCATTAGTTTCCTCCCATAGATTCATCTTCCCATGGTTTGCCACCCTTGGAAGCCTAAAATCATTTTCCTTTCTCCTGTCATTTCTCATTATATCATTTCTCCATTAAATGTACTGTTCTTTGTTGACAATGCTATATAAGCTGAAGTTCTAAGCCACCACTTTGAGTTACTCTATTTGTAAAAGATTGGCATGGCACACATTAACAAGCTGTTTGTCTCTTGCTAATCAAGTCTCATGATGCTCACTTTTTTTTTTAAATATTTATTTTTATTTGGGGGGGGAAGGACAGCAAGAGAGGGGGATAGAGGATCTGAAGTGGATTCTGTGCTGATAGCAGCAACCCCAGTCTGGGGCTCGAACTTGCTAACCGTGAGATCATGACCTGAGCTGAAGTCAGATGCTTAACCAACTGAGCCACCCAGGCGCCCCTCAAGATGCTCACTCTTATTTTAGGTGTTCCTTCTGGGGATTTTTTTTTTTTACCTCCTCTTCTCTCTGAAAGCTCCTAATCAAGCCAGGTGGTAGTTTGTTCAGTGTTTCTCAAAATGTGGTCCTTGGAACAGCTGCATCAGCATCATAGGATAATGTGTTAGAAATGGCAATCTCAGACCCCACAGCTAGATCTGCTGAATTAGGAAGTGCGGGTGGGAGCCACCATCTTTGTTTTAACAAGTTTTCCAGGGGATTCTGACAGAGGCTTAAGTTTGAGAACCACTGCTATAGGTCTTACAGCTGTTCTGGATACTGTACCTGCTCAGAGTGGTTCCACACACCTGGAGCAGCCATCTGCCTGCTTCTCATTGGACCTCATTTCCCTCTCACAGGCATCTGTTGACCTCTCTCATGTAGCTTCCCCACCCTGGGCAGAGGAAATCTCTGCCTCAAAAAGTCATTAAGGACTTGTCCTTACCTATAAAGTTTACATCAAATGTACAAAACCTTAAGAGAATAAAATATGCAATATTGTATTTTGACAACCAAAAACAGGGTGAGTACTATGGCACCTGAATTAGGAGTCCATGGAGAAAAACCATGTATTTTCTGTATGGCATCCAAGACATCGACAATGCTGAACAAATATTTTCAAAATACTTATCTACTTATTCAAACAGTTAAATCCTGACTGTATTGCTGGCTAACTACCTAGTGTAGGCACTTCATGGGTATAGAGTTTGCTCACAGTACAATGAAATCCATGAAATGGTGAGATAATTAAAAACAGGGTTTTAGTAAAAATGTGATAGCTTTTTATAAATGCAAATTTATACCCTGAGGTAAGCTTCATACAGTCCTTTTTCACCAGAGCAAAATGAGACTCCTGAGTTTCCATGGATTTATGATTCTCCTGGGTCTTGAGAAAAACATTCTAGTATTCTTCCTCAGTGAAATTTTACTTTGGAATACCTCATAAAATGACTTTTTTCCTACTTCTCTCTAAATCACCTGCACATGTCTTTTGATAGGTTAATTTCTTTATTAATAACATTTAATTCTTATTACAGAAAAAATATATGTTCACTGTAAAAATGATAGATTAATTTCAAGTCACTGTTTTGTATTTTTCTTTTATTTTTATAATTCTACTTTATAATTAGTAGTTATTTATCAAGAAAAAGGAACTATTTTGTAGAGATTAATGCAAGAAAGCAATTTGGATCTCCTTTCTTTAATGCCAGAATGGCAATCTCTATCCTTATTGTTTTACAGATGTTGGTTACCAGTATTTTAAAAAATGCACATTGTACTTAAGTGAAATTTTATGATCAAATTAAACATCATTTTTTATTGATTATCATTGAATATCTCCCCACATACTAAATGGAATCATATCTTTGTCCAAACTCCTTTTTTTTCCTTCCAAATTTTTATTTAAATTCTAGTTAGTTAACATATAGTATAGTATTGGCTTCAGGACTAGAATTTAGTGATTCACCACTTATATAACACCCAGTGCTCATCACAAGTCCCCTCCTTAGTATCCATCACCAACTTAGCGTATTCCCCACCCATCTAAGACCAGTGTGATCTCCAGAACCCAAGATGGCCTCTGGACAACAGACACTAAGAAGCATCATCCCCCATCATTCAGTCGAAGGGAAATAAATTCTCCCAACAACCTGATTCAGTTGGGAAACAGACTTTTCCTGTCGGGCCCCCAGCTGAGAATGTAGCCCATCTAACACCTCAGCTGCAACCTCCTGAGGGCTGAGGTAGACGGCCCAGCGAACCTTGCCCAGATTCCTAACTCACACTAATTATGAGATAATAAATGTGGATTGTTTCAAGTCATTAAGTTTGTGGTTACTTGTTACACAGCACAGGATATTAATACACTAAGTCAACATGGAATCCTTTTCATTTGGAATCAACCAAGCTTAGTAATCTTCCCTCATTTATGTGTGACAATTCCACCCCTCACTATAGAATGCATGGCGCTTATCTCTGTGAGGTTTCCTTCCTTTCAGAAAGGTCTGAAGTTATAAATGAACCCCCAGAGATACCTTTTCATTATTTCACAGAACTAAGGATCGCCTCTACTGGAAGACTATTTAGGCTAATATTAAAGAAAGAAGAACTAGAGGGGCACCTGGGTGGCCCGGTCTGTTGAGTGTGTGACTCTTGGTTTCAGCTCAGGTCATTATCTCTCAGTTTCATAAGTTCAAGCTCCACGTTGGGGCTCTGTGCTGGCACCATGGAGCCTGCTTGGGATTCTCTCTCTCTCTGCCCCTCCCCCACTCACACTCTCTCTGTCTCTCTCAAAATAAATAAATAAACTTTTTAAAAAATGAAGAACTAGAAAAATCAAGAGTAGAGGACTGGGTTTGGAGACCTTCCAGGTTGGTGACTTGTGGAGATTCAGGAAAATGGCACACTCAGAGAGAGATGCACACCTTGCCTTATGAACTCTTTCATCTAGCCATTCCTGAGTTCTATCCTTTTATAACAAACCAGTGATTTAATAGGTAAAATGTTTCTCTGAGCCTCTCTAACAAATTAATCTAACCCAAGGAGGGGGTCATAGGAACCTCTGATTTATAGCTGGTTGGTCAGAGGTATAGGTGACAACCTGGGCTTTCGACAGCTGTCTAAATTGAGAGGTGGGGAGCAGTCTTATAGGACTGAACGCTTAACCAGTGAGAACAGTGTCAGAATTGAGTTGAATCTGGAGGACCCCCAGCTGATGTCCTGAGAATCACATGGTGGTGGAGGGGAAATCCTCTCCCCATACACATTGGAATGGGGTCTAGAAACCCAAAATTAGGCAGTACTCTCTCTCTCTCCTGATTTTCTTCCTACTTCTCTGAACAGTCCTTTTATTTCAGCTGGGAAGTCTTCTGTTGCTCTCTCCCTAACTTTTGGTAGATTCCATCCTCAGATGGGTGTACCCTCTTGTTGGAAAATGTTGTTAGAAAGTCTCATCCAAGGGTAGGGGGGAGCACCTGGCTGGCTCAGCCAGTAGAGCATGTGACTCTTCATCTCAGGATTGTGAGTTTGAGCCCCACTTTAGGTGTAGAGATTACTTTAAAAAAATAAAGTCTTGGCACGCCTGGGTGGCTCAGTTGGTTAATCGTCCAACTCTTGATTTCGGCTCAGGTCATGATCTCACAGTTTGTGAGTTCAAGCCCCATGTCAAGCTCTGCACTGACAGTGTGGAGCCTGCATGGGATTCTCTCTCTCCCTCTCTCTCTCTCTCTATCCTTCCCCTGCTTACATGCTCTCTCTCTCAAAGTAAATAAATAAAATAAACTTTTAAAAGTCTCAAAAAAAAAAAGGAAAAAGAAAAATCAAGAGTAGAATCTTTGATCCCTTCACCCCCTCATTCTATAAAGCAAAAACATCCAAGGATTTATTTGAACAATAGTGACTCGGTTAGCTATTCTTTCAATATACACTAGAAGAATAGGAATCACAGAATAACCTCTGAGCAGAGAGCGTTCCTGAGGTATTTTTATCTTTAAAACTTTTGTATACTTTTTGTATAACAAACATCTATGGAAACACATTTTTACCAGCCTCGAGGTGTCACTGACAATTTTTTTCACTCATTCCACAAATATTTACAAAGAACTTTATGTGTCAGGCATTGTTCTAAATGCTTTTTTTTTTTTTTTTTTACGATTTTATTTTTAGGTAATCTCTACACCCAACGTGGGGCTCAAACCCACCACCCTGAGATCAAGAGTCACAGGCTATACTGACTAAGCTAGTCAGTCATCCCCCTAAACACTTTTTAAATGTATTAGTCAGTAAATAGAATAACAAAGAACTATGCCCACGTGACACCTACAGTTTAGGGAGAGGAACAAATAATAAACATAGAATAACAATTAAGTTATGCCTTTAAAAGTGATAAGCATAGGGGCACTTGGTGGCTCAGTTGGTTAGGTGTCACACTCTTGATCTCAGCTCAGGTCTTTGACTCAGGGTTATGAGTTCAAGCTCCACATTGGGCTCTACACTGGGTGTGGAGCAAAATAAATAAATAAATAAAAGTGATAAGCATAATAGAAAAAGAAGGGGTAGCTGAGCACTGGGAAGGGCAAATGGGGTACAATATGAAAGGTGGCGGTGAGCGTAGATCCCACGTGTAAGTGGGATCTGTGTAAGGACTTGCTGCAAAGGATGACTTCAGTCAAGCAGACATCTGAGGGAGGCACACTTTTCAGATGGAGAGAACAATGAAAGCATAGGCATGAGGCAGGAGCCATATCTGCCACTCCTCAAGGAAAACCAAGGAGCCACTTACCACGTTAACCCAGAAGGTCCCAAATTTTCTAAGTTCAGGGCACTCTTTTTTTTTTAATATATATAGTTTATTTATTTTTGAAACAGAGAGACAGAACATGAGTGGGGGAGGGGCAGAGAGAGGGAGACACAGAATCTGAAAAAGGCTCCAGGCTCTGAGCTGCCAGCACAGAACCCCATGAGGGACTAGAACCCACAAACCACAAGATCATGACCTGAGCCAAACTCAGACGCTTAACCGACTGAGCGACCGACGCATCCCTGTTCAGGGCACTCTTAATGTCTCAGTGTTTTTATTTTGCATCACGCCAGAATAAATACCTAAGAGCTCCTTTCATGGAGTTGTTATATCTACAAAAAACAAATAAGTACTTAGGTTCTAACAGTTTAGTAGCCATATGGCAAAAACAATTCACAGACATTGAAGGAAAAAAACTTTTTCCTTTAATTATTAAATAACCATAATTACTTATAGAGGAGATTTATATGCCTCTTACACACAGCAGAGCTCCTCAAACATCGACATCAGATTAGACACTGCCATCTTTATTAACTATTCTACACTGAGTTCTATACAGACCTGCTTTTTAAAAAAAATTTTTTTTAATGTTTATTTATTTTGAGAGACAGAGATAGAACTTGAGTGAGGAAGGGCAGAGAAAGAGGGAGACACACTCTCTCTGCCCCTCCCCTGCTCATGCTCTGTCTCTCAAAAATAAACATTTTTTAAAAAAAAATTTTAATTAAAATATTTCAGAGCATCCCAGTGAGTTTGCTGAGGAACCCTGGGGGTGTCATAGCACCCAGTTTAGGAACCAGGAAGTTAACATATACCTAAACTTCTTTCTTACAGTTCCAGCTACTTCGAGCCTCATGAGTAGCTTCCCTGGCTTCCTTTCTTTTTCTTTTTTCTTTTTTTTCAATATTTTTATTTATTTCTAGGGGAGAGAGAGAGAGAGAGAGAGAGACAGCGTGAGCAGGGGAGGGTCAGAGAGAGAGGGAGATACAGACTCTGAAATAGGCTCCAGGCTCTGAGCTGGCAGTCAGCACAGAGCCCGACGCGGGGCTCGAACCCACGAACCGTGAGATCATGACCTAAGCGAAAGTCGGCCGCTTAACCGACTAAGCCACCCAGGCGCCCCCCACCCGGCTTTCTTTCTAAAATTTATCCTTCCCAATTGACTTTTTGAGTGGCCCAAACTCTCTTAATATAATAATAAGGCTCAAGAAGATAGAGGTAAAGATATATAGTTAGATATAATTGTGCACCTGATGACATAAATGCAATTGTTCAGAAGCCTCTATCCTCTGAAGGACTCTTTGCCCTCACTCTATGGTTTCTGTAAATGTTTATTTTTGAGAGAGACAGAGACAGAGACAGAGCATGAGTGGGGGAGGCACAAAGAGAGAGGGAGACACAGAATCTGAAGCAGGCTCCAGGCTCTGAGCTGTCAGCACAGAGCCCAACGTGGGGCTCGAACTCACAGACCATGAGATCGTGACTTGAGCCAAAGTCGGACACTTAACCAATTGAGGCACCCAGGCATCCTTCTCTGGTTTCTTTAAAGGAGTTAACCCCGTTTGAATGTTTTAAACACCAAACAGATCAGAACATAATTAACACATTAAAACATGTCTTTTTTTACCTATAAACGACAGAAAGCTGGGAGAATATTTTCTATCCCCTCAAAGATCAATCTATGTATGGTGAAAGCCAATGGTGGAAGCCAATGACCTCATCTGCTAGAATTTGCTTTTAGACATTACTTTAAGACTTACCTGTTCAATTATTTTCAAAATCATAGCAACAAGATATGAACAGACACTTTTCCAAAGAGGACATCCAGATGGCCAACAGACACATGAAACGATGCTCAGCATCCCTCCTCATCAGGGAAATACAAATCAAAACCACACTGAGATACCACCTCATGCCAGTCAGAGTGGCTAAAATGAGCAAATCAGAGAACTCTAGATGCTGGCGAGGATGTGGAGAAACGGGCACCCTCCTGCACTGTTGGTGGGAATGTAAACCGGTACAGCCCCTCTGGAAAACAGTGTGGAGGNTGAGCTTGAAGCCTGCTTCGGATTCTTAAATCTTTGTTTATTTTTGAGAAAGAGAGAGAGAGATAATGCAAGTGGCAGGGGGTGGAGGGGCTGTGGGGAGGAACAGAGAGAGACGGAGACACAGAATCTGACGCAGGCTCTAGGCTCAGAGCTGTCAGCACAGAGCCTGACATGGGTCTCAAACCCACAACCGCGAGATCATGACCAGAGCTGAAGTCAGATGCTTAACCAACGGAGCCACCAGGTGCCCCTGGATTCTGTATCTCCCTCACTCTCTCTGCACCTCCCCAGCTTGTGCTCTCTCTCTCTTTCTCAAAAACAAATAAACTTTTTAAAAAGTGAAAAAAATAAAAATAAAGGGCAAATAAACATTTTAGCCCATTATGGGACTTCCCAAGGACTCTGAGAAAACTAATACAGTCGACCCTTGAACTAAAGTGGGAGTTAGGGGCGCTGACCCCATGCACAGTCAAAAATCCACATATAACTTTTGACTTCCCTCGAAACTTAACTACTAATACCCTACTACTATGCACCAGAAGCCTTACCAATCACATAAACACATTATTTTGTATTTGATTAACGCATATTTTGTATATTATATGTGATATACTGTATTCTTACAGTAACATAAGTTAGAAAAAAGAAAATGCTAAGAAAATCCTCCGAGAAAATATATTTACAGTAAGGAAAAATATCCACGCCTAAGTGGCGCCAGGGCGTGCAAACCCATGTAGCTCAAGGGTCAACTGTACATTCATTCCAAGGAAAATTAGTCATTAGCTTTCAGAGAAGGGAAGACCAGAAAGCACGTTCTCATTGGCACCTACCCACTGCTCATGTGACAGAGTTAGCGGCGGGCGGGGAGGCTGTCCTAGCCATTACCAAAGCCATACACTGTGAAACAGAACTGGCGGCAGCCTGGCATTCTCTCCCTCAAAGTGAGAATTTAATCTAATTGAACTTGCTTTATGCAGAGGTAAAAATCATAGGATGCGTCCCTAACCCACCCCTGAAAAAATAAAAAGGTCATGATTTCTTATTAAGTAAAATGAGGAGGAAATGAACCAAAACTCTTGAGTTCTTGGCTAATTACAAAATTAGAAACGCACTCCCCAGCCACCGGCCCCGGGGGCCGGTCTTCCCCGGTGACACAGCGCCATCTATTGTCAATATCGTCTTAAGGGAATGCAAAAGCTCCGGAGTAAGGAGTCCGAAAACACAATAGTAAACTCAAATGAAATCAACAAATATTTATTGAGCACCTACTATCTAAATGTGATATGCTGGCTTCTTTTCCCAATTCTACACAAGCCTTCTGAAGCTCGAATTGCCCTGAGGTTTGTGGAAATTATTTACACCATGGTAGGAGGAAAGAAGGAGCTCTGTCGGAAATTGTGATTCTATCAACATTAAATATGAGTGTGGAGGTGGCCATCAAGCTGCTCAGCTTGAGCGGAGCCCTGATTACATTTACTCCACCTCTTCCCAGAAAAATATGTGACTACTTAGCATTTATATTGCACTTTTCGGCTCCAAGCCACTCTACAGAACCTCTCTGATTAATTTCCTCAACACCCCTTGCAAGTAGTTATTACTCCACACTATTAGCTTCTTTATGAAAGCTTTTGATGGTCGTTTCAACTGCGTGTGGGTGAGTTGCATTTACCAAAGAGAATTTCTCCAAAGACTCATGTCCAGAGTCAAGGAACAATTACCATCTAACACCTTAATGTTTTCCCTTTTTTCAGAGGGGGAAAAAAAAAGCTTCTAATTAATGTAAACAGTGGACAAATTGCCCCTTTCCCCTTCAAGGATAAGAATGTCAGAATTAAAGGAAAGCAGTGGATCAGATTAGATTTCTCCCCAGTCGCCCCTCAATGCTACCAGAGGACTCTCCCCTAAAATAATGGCAGTACTGTGTCCTCAAAATAAAGAAAGCCCATGAGACAAGTGAGACCAGCAGGCTGTTCAGGAGGGCCTTATAAATTAAGAGTCTGATACATTGAGGAGCTTTTTCTTTCAAAGCTAAACATCCATCACTCCTAACTTACCTTTCGTAAACCAACTATTCCTTGTAACATTTAAATTAGTGGTGTAATTTAGAACCAAAAAGAAAAAAAATTGTAGAGAACTTGTACTTTACAATTTCTTTTTTTATGTTTATTTTATTTATTTTTGAGAGAGAGAGCGAGACAGAGAACATGAACATGCTCGTACAAGTGGGGGAAGGGCAGAAACAGAGAGGGAGGCACAGAATCTGAAGCAGGCTCCAGGCTCTGAGCTCTCAGTGTTGACCCGACATGGGGCTCGAACCCACGAACCGTGAGATCGTGACCTGAGCTGAAGTCAGTCGCACAACTGACTGAACCACCCAGGCGCCCCAGAAGCTGTATTTTAAACAAGTAATATTCACGTTTTTTTCTGTACATAATTCAAGCTTGAGCATCTTAACTGGACTCTTCCCTTTTTAAAAAGAAAAGAATAAAGAAAGCACTTTTGACATCACAAAGCACGTGTACTACATGACTCCCAGACAATATGTGATAGAGGAGTGTCCCAAGAGAAAGGGCACACATTAAGAAGCGTCCCAGTTCGGGGCACCAGGGTGGCTCATCAGGTAAGCAGCGGACTCTCGATTTCCACTCAGGACATACTCTCTCAGTGTTATACCCAGATCGCAGTACCCTCAACGACCAGAGACCACCGGGGAGACGGAGTCATGCATGCAAAGGCAAAGGGCTTTATTATGGGCTCGAGCTCGGGCTCCCAGACCTCACCAACGCAGTGGATCCGTGCTGAGAGCCTCAAACAAGGCCAGAGCAGGGTTTTTATGGGGTTTGTGACAGGGGAGTTACAGAAGTTGTGACATGGGAACAGTGATCCAATCATAATTATACAACATCATTGACAGTGGGTTTGACCATACACATTGTCTAGAGTATTCGTTACTTTTGGCGGGATCCAATTACAACATTTAGAGTACCTTTAAATTCAACCAATCACAGAGCGAGCCTAGGGTCTTGTTCGGCGACTAACGGGTTAACTTTAACATTAGGTAACAGGGTCCTATCTATAGTTTCTATCTCCAGGCCTCTCCCTTAGTAATGTGGAGGGTGGTCGCTGGCCTTTCCTGATTGGGTGTTGCAAGGGTGGTTTCTCCTGCCTTGGGCAATGTGTAACTGCCTGATAGTTTCCGGGAAGCTGAAACTCAGGCCTTCTAGTTTAGAGGGGAAACTTAAAGCCTGTCATGGAGTCAGTTTGGTTTAGACATTTAGACTTGTGTCCTTACATCAGCTTGTTGAGTTCGAGCCCCACATCAGGCTCCGTACTGACAGCTCAGAGTCTGCTTGGGATTCTCTCTCTCCTTCCCTCTGCCCCTCTCCCATGCGCATATGCATGCTCTTTCTCTCTCTCTCAAAAATAAATAAATGTTAAAAAAAATTTTTAAAAAGAAGCAGCAGCATCCCAGGGGAAAACAGAACAGAACGAGGCAGAAGAGCAGGATTGTAAGCAAAAGTGTGAGGTCAGAAATGGGAGAAGCCAAGACGAACCAATATCGTCAACGAAAGGCCTATCTCCCTCCCATTAGTTTTTTTGCTTTCATGTTTATTTGTCTTCATTGCCAGGATCGCCGACCAAAGAGACACATATGACAGGTATTTCACAATGCACATATGCTGATGGGAAAACATTTCACATTAGAAATAATCGTCCAATAATCTCAGGTATATAAAGATTATTCCATGGTACATGAGAAGCAAGAAGTCAGAATTAATGTATCCCATGCCATTTCCAAAATCCTTTCTGCAGACCCAGGAAGATGTTTTTGGTGATGTCTCAATGCTAGTTTTTAAAAGTCTCTACCTACAGCCACTTTTGTATAAGGAGATTCATTACCATCCTGTTACCTAAAGTATTTTAGTATATTTTAGGATTTAGAAAGAAAAGGTAGATAGTAGAAACCGAAATAAAAACTCCAATGAACATATTCATTGGACTAGATTATTTCCTAACTGGAAAACTTAGAATTTTCATTAACAAAAGATTTTCCTTTGGGGTTTTGAGGGGAGCAGTGTGAGTCCATCTTGTACAAATTGGAAAGTTCAAGTGAGTAAAAGGGAAAAGGGAGTGTATTCATGATCTATAACACAGAGAGAGCCAACACTACCAACAAATGCTCAAANCTGGAAGGCTGGACTGATCTTCGTCATCAGTCTCTTACTGAGAGCATGGATAATTCAGATTTCCAATTAATATTTTAATTGCTTTTGTTTGTAACAGTTTAAATACTCTGTCCATTCAAAGTATAATGAGTTTCCATGATCTCTTTTGGTTTTGGGGTTTTGCTGTTGTTGCTGTTGTTTTGACAGAGACAGTGTGAGTGGAGAAGGGCAGAGAAGAAGAGAAGCCCAAGCAGGCTCCAAGCTGCCAGCTACAGAGCCCAATGTGAGTCTCAAACCCACGAACTGTGACATCATGACCTGAGGCTAAACCAAGAGTCAGATGCTTAACCAACTGAGCCATCCAGGTGCCCCTCCATGATCTCTTTTGGATTATTCAGACTCTTCTACCAAATTGCTGTCTTTCAGATTCCACTTCCTCACCTCCAACTTCCCCAAGATGGCCCCTATATATGTCAAGGGGCCTTACTGTCCCCTCCTGGCAGCAGCAGGGAGGGACCCTCAGGTCACCATGGCATCCTCTGGATCCACTCTGATCATTGCTGCAAAGCGGCCAGACTGTGCAGCCCCCTGGGGTGCCATCGGCCATACCTGGCTCTTCAGGACGATGGGAGAGCATCCACCTCCGGGCCCATGTTTGTCCCCAGTGTACAGGCCCCACCCGTAGAGTCTGTCTACTCTCCCTCCAGGTTTCTGTCAGCTCCCAGGTACCTATCTGGAAAGTCCTATAATCCCCGATGCCTGACCTACTTGGCCTCACCTCATTCCTTCAGTAGAGGGGATGGTGGGACCTCAGACTTCTCTTCCTCTTTGTCAGTGCTTCCAATTCTTTTTCATAACAAACACAAAATGTGGTACTATTTGTACTGTACACTGGGGTAAACTGGAAGAGGTCTGGGAGCATCCACAGGTGGATTTCTGAACATTTGATCACATTGTTTTTATAATATCCAATCATAATGAACAAAAGGCCAAGTATGAGGAAAGTTACTACATTTTGAAATTTTACAAAAGGCACAAGTAAGATATTTTCTAATGTTTTAAGAGAAACCTAAGGTTGATCCAATGGATATAAATTGTGTATCAGTCTTGGGGCGCCTGGGTGGCTCGGTCAGTTAAGCGTCTGACTTCAGCTCAGGTCATGATCTCAGTTGGTGAGTTCGAGCCCTGCATCGGGCTCTGTGCTGACAGCTCAGAGCCTGGAGCCTACTTCAGATTCTGTGTCTCCCTCTCTCTCTGCCCCTCCCCTGTTCACACTATCTCTCTCCTTCAAAAATAAATAAACATTAATAAGTAAATAAATTGTGTATCAGCCCAACATCACTTGTCATCAGGGAAATGCAAATCAAAACCAGAATGAGATATCAACTCATACCTGTCAGCATGGCTAAAACCAGAAGCATGAGAAACAACGAGTGTTGGCAGCGATGTGGAGAAAAAGAAACCTTCAGGGGCATCGAGGTGGCTCATTCTGTTGAGCATCGGACTCTTTGTTTCAGCTCAGGTCATGATCTCCCACTTTCATGAGCTTGAGCTCTGCATCAGGCTCTGTGCTGACAGTGCGGAGCCTGCTTGGTATTCTTTCTCTCCCTCTCTCTCTTCCCTCCCCAACTCACACTGTCTCTATCTCTCTAAAAATAAATAAATAAGCTTAAAAAAAAGAAGGAAACTTTGTGTACCGTTAGTGGGAATGCAAACTGGTGCAGCCACGCTGGAAAACAGTGTAAAATTTCCTCAAGAAATTAAAACTATAACAGTATTTCACTATGATCCAGTTATTTCACTACTGGGTATTTAGCCAGAATTCAAAAAGATATATGCCCCCTATGTTTATTGCAGCATTATTTACAATAACCAAAATAGAAATTTTGGTGTAAACCAATAATTGAATAAAGAAGATGTATAACTCAGCCATAAAAAAGAATGAAATCTTGCCATTTGCAACAGCATGGATGTTTCTAAAGGGCATAATGCTAAGTGAAATAATTCAATCAAAGACAAATACCATATGATTTCACTCATGTGTGGAATTTATGAAAGAAAACAAAGAAAGAAAAAAGAGACAAATAAAACAACAGACTCTTAACCATAAAAAACAAAACTGATGGTTACCAGAGGGGAGGTCGGGGGGAGTGCAAAACAGGTAATGAGGATTAAAGAGTACACTTATCATGATGAGCGCCAAGAAATGTACAGAATTAGTGAATCACTATACTGTATACTTGAACCTAATATAACACTGTATATTAATTATACTAGAATGTAAATAAAGTTATACTAAAAACAAAAAATAAATTGTATATCTGCTTCTATTCCTAAAATGGGCACAAGAAATGCCTGATCAAGCTTTATTTTTTGGGTTTTTTTTTTGTTTTGGGGGGTTTTTTGGGTTTTTTCTTTTTTGAGAGAGAGATGGAGGGAGAGAGTGTGTGCACACATGCACAAGAGAGAGCAGGGAAGGGGCAGAGAGATGGGAGAGAGAGAATCCCAAGCAGTCTCCATGCCCAGTGGGTGGGGGAGGGGAGGGGGTTGCCCACTGTGTGGCTGGATCCCATGAACCGTGAGATCACGACCTGAGCTTAAATGAAGAGTCAGAGGTTCAACCAACTGAGGCACTTGGGGCACCCCTCCTGATCAAGTTTTTAATGATGAATGGTTCAAATCCAGGGAGTTGATACTAATGAGAAACTTTACTATCACAAATGGGTGATCAATTTAAAGGCATTGTTTATGCCAAATATTTTACAACCCTTCCAAATTTTGGAGTTTTCCAAAACTCCAAAATTTATAGTAGTTGCAATGACATTGAAAGAATCGATCAGCATTTTCTTTTCTTTCGTGGACGAATAAATGTTACAAGTCTTGGTAATAATGCAAAAGCACTGCAATTCCAACCAAACTTTTCCCCACATCAAATATTCATGCTAATGGTAAAGATAATTTGCAAGAGGCAGATGCATTGTAAGGGCAGCCACTCTGTTGCTAGCTTGGGCTTTCAATGAAAGTATCTACTATATGGAAAAACAGCTATAAGAGGTCTACCAGCAGCTCCTCCCGGGCCTCCATCTACTATGAACCTTGACCATAGACCCACAGGTTTCACCCTGTGCTCTTGAGCTCAAACTGGAAGAAGAGCACTCCCCAGTAGCATCAGAGGCCATGTGTCCACAATGGACAACCACACACCCTACCCATCGGCTGGCTGCTGAAGTCCATGCCCAAGGGTAGAGCATCTCCTAGGCCAAGCCCAGGGAGAGTACCTGATTCCATTTTGCTTATGTCCCAGAATGGGACGTTTATGTCCAGAAGCTACCAGCCAAGGAGCCTGGCTACCTCCGGTCATGCCATGTTTTCTTGAAGACCAAAGGTCCACTGGCAGAACCCAGGTTGGGAAGCATCATTCTGTCTTACTCTTGATGCCTATGTGGACATCAAGCCTTAGGGCTTAAAAGGGACAGGGGAATCTTTTATATTTGTTGTTGAATTTTTTTTTTTTAACTCACAACCCTGAAATCAAGACCTGAGTTGAGATCAAGAGTCAGACACTTAATGGACTGAGCCACCCAGGTGCCCCCTACAGGGGAATCTTTTAAACTTTGCAGCAGAATCCTATGATCTGAGTCCTTTGGGACAACTTTCTGACTTCCTTTGAAGACAAAACTTGGCTTCCAAGCCCATTGTCTTGCTAAATTCTATTTTTGAGTTTCATAAGCTCAATGTTAACACTTGCTTTTCATTTCCATCTTGAACTTTAAGAACGCAAACGTCCCTGCTCCCAACGAAGTAGTAAAGCTTTGGCTGACTGCAGAGAAAGTCAAGAGCATGGAAATAAAAAGGGAGAAGCTCTTTTTTTTTTTTCAGTTGACCCTGCTATGCAGGCCTTCAGTGTATCTCAGCCAATCTCTACCCTCATCTCTCCCTGCTCTTCTCTGCACAGGAACGTTGTCAAACTAGACAACGTGGCATTTCTCAAACAGGTGCCAAGCAATCCCCCTTTGCTCAGCTACTCATTCTGCCTGGAAAGCCCTTCCCTTCCTGTCTCCAGCCAAAAACAAAACTAAAGCTCTATCCTCTTCCATCAAGATCCATCTTTTCTCCAGTCTTTCACCTTATTTGCTCCATGCTACATTTGTGTGTCCTTCCACCTCAGCACTCTGCATTTTGTACATCCTTCTGCATTTCTCCAACTTCTCCTTGTGCCAGCTGATTGTGCAGCTTTCTTCCTGTCATACTGGCCTGTGGCCTCCTTGAGAGTGGTGAGAACGTCCTATTTCCCTTTGGGTCTACTCAGTACTTATAGACTCAAGTGTGAAATGATTAGGGTAGCAGTATCAGTTAGAAGTAGGTTTAGCTCTACTTAAAGGAAAATACTAGGGGCCCCTGGGAGGCTCAGTCAGTTAAACATCTGACTCTTCATTTCAGCTCAGATCATGATCTCATGGTTAGTGAGATGGAGCCCCACATCAGGCTCTGCGCTGACAGCACGGAGCCTGCTTGGGGTTCTCTCTATCTCTATCTCTCTCCCCCTCCTCCATTTGCACTCTCTCTCTTTCTCTGTCTCCCAAAATAATAAAATCTGAAAAAAGAAAAATGCTAGGAGCTTAAATACAAAGGGAGGATTCTCTCACATCAGACAATCCAAGCATAAGGCTGTTTGTCTCAGGGTAGGCAGCCCAGGGCAGGTATTTTTGTTCCATGAAGTCATCAGGGACCCAGGCTCCTCTTTGTTTCCTGTCCTGCCACCCTCAGAATCTGACTTACGTGCTCAAGGACGTCTCACACAGCTGTTCCAGTTGTCATATATGAATTATAGTCAGCCAGGAAGAGAGAACAGGAAAAGAACAAAAATAGTACACCTATATCTCCAAAAATAAAACCTCAAAAAATGTGGAAAACAAGCTACACACACCTACACAGACAATACACTTGACAGAAAAAGCAAGTCACAATTCACGCCCGTTGTTTCGGGGAGTGAAGGGACACAAGGGAGCCTGTCACAGGCAACCCAGAGAACAAAGGATTCAAATTACTGGCTTTGATGCTTCCAAGTCCAGATATGAAGCACACAGATGACTACTTGCAGAGAGAATTCTCCACCCACAACAGGGGCTCTCTCAGCTGCACGAGCAGTCAGAAGGGATACAAGAGTGCCAGAGACTAGCGAGTGGCCCTGAAAACTACCTCTGCCCTCTTCAGTGGAAAGGATCCAATGTTAAGATAGGAGATGTGTGATCATTCAAGAGCTGAACTTTGCTTCCTAAATGAAATGTTAGAATTCACTCAGACTCTGCAGTGGTGGAGCAGACATGGCAACCAGACAGAGGGAGCTGGATACAGCTCCCGCTGAGTTCTCATGGCCCAATGTGGCTTGGAAGAGCATCACAAGTCTCCTTGACCTGACCCTCTGGAGGCTCCATGTAGCAGAGAAAGCCCAAGAACCTAAAGAAGTCTTGAAGTCAGTCAGATTGAAGAAGCAGGGACTATCTTCTAGAACTTGCACTTGAATCCATTTGGGAAAGCCAATGTTTCCTTGGAGTGATGGAAGCTGATGACTGAAACAGGCAGGAATAAGCCTCTGTGACTGAGTCAGACAGATGCCAATATGGGCCGATGACTCAAGAATAAGATGCCCCTTTCCCTCCCTGTAAGAAGAAGTAGGACAACTCAGAATTAACTAAATGGGGCTCAAGTTCAATGTTAAATTCCATTAAAAAAATATAAAGTTAGAGGCACCTGGGTGGCTCAATCCATTGAGTAACTGACTCTTGATTTCCACTCAGGTCATTACTTCATGGTTTGTAGGTTCAAATCCCACATCAGGCTCCATGCTGACAGTGCAGAGCTTCCTTGGGATTCTCTCTCTGTTTCTCTGTCTGTCTCTCTGTCTGTCTCTCTCTCTCTCTCAACAAATAAATAAACTTAAAAAAATTAAGTTATATTTCAGATATACAGTATTTAAAAACTATACCCAGACCATCAGTGATGAAAGTGCCTGATCATTCTGAGAAAAGACTTGAGGCGGTGGTGGGATAGCTGAGCTGAGAAGGCTTCACAGAGTGGTATCAGATCCAAGTATAAGGACCAACTAAAAGCTTACCTTGCTGACAAGGTGGCCACAGGAAAATGTTCTTGGCGGAGGGTCCTTGTATTTAGAAATGGTGGCACCTCCAAGATGAAGGGAAGAGCCTCTGTGGGAGACAGGACCTGGGCTCCTTAGATCATTCCCACCCTTCTCCTTCCATGGGTTTTGCCTATTCACACTTTGAATCCGACTGTGTTGCATTATTATTATTCTTTTACTTCAAAAGTGCTTGATGGGATTAAAATTTTAGGGGTGCCTGGCTGGCTCAGTTGGTTGAGTACCCGACTTTAGATCAGGACATGATCTCATGGTTCGTGGCTTAGAGCCCTGCATCAGGTTCTATACTTGTCAGCACAGAGCCCACTTTGGATCCTCTATCCCCTCTCTCTTTGCCCCTCCCCGCCCTCTCTCTCTCACTCTCTTTCTCTCTCTCTCTCTCTGTCTCAAAAATAAATAAACATTTTTTTTTAATTTAAAGGAAATGCCTTGAATACCGGCTAGAGAAAGTTAAGTGTATGTTTATGGACTCCATTTGGATGTTCATTTCTTCCTAAACTGGGGAAAAGAAACATGATCAAATAGGATACATTAGCCCCATCTACCCAATCTTTTTTTTTTTTTAATGCTTTATTTTCTTTCAAGAGACAGAGAGAGAGCACGAGTGCACAAGCAGGGGAGGGGCAGAAGAAGAGAGAGGGAATCCCAAATAGGATCCACCCTGCCAGTGCAGAGCCTGATGCAGGGCTCATATCCACAAACTGTGAGATCATGACCTGAGTGAAAATCAAGAGTCAGTTGCTCAATGGACCGAGCCACCCAGACGCACACCCCCTTCACCACCGTATCTGCCTAATCTTACCCGGAAAGGCAGCAGAACGTTCCATTTTGATTTCCCCCGGTTCCTGTTTGGGAGGTGCTCTTGCACACCACTGTAGCCACAAAGCTCAACAAACACCACTGGATTTGATTTAATATGCTCTGATTTGATTTTATCCTTTGTTATCTGTCAGGTGTTGGGACCTACAGAGGAAGCAGAAATGCTTAATGTTTGTATCCATTTCTAATTTTGTTCTATGCTGCCATAATAAAGTACCGTAGGTGGAGTGGCTTAAACAACAGAAGTGTATTTCCTCACAGTTGTGGAGGCTAGAAGTCCAAGATCAAAATAACAGCAGGATTGGTTCCTCCTGAAGCTTCTGTCCTTGGCTTGCGGATGGCCACCTCCTCACTGCATTCTCACATGATTTTTTCTCTGTGCACACACATTCTGGGTGTCTTACTGTGTGTCCAAACTTCCTCTTCTTTTAAGGACCCTGGTCAAATCAGATTAGGGCACCCCATAAAATCCTCATTTTAACTTAGTCCTCACCTCTTTAAAGGTTCTGTCTCCAAATACAGTCACATCCTCAAGTACCAGAGGTGAAGTCTTCAACATATGCATTTTGAGGAGGCACAGTTCAATGTCTAAAAATGTTATCTAGTGGGGCACCTGGGTGGCTCAGTCAGTTAAGTATCTGACTTCAGCTCAGATCACAGGCTCACAGTTCATGAGTTTGAGTTCTGCATCAGGATCTCTGCTGTCAGTATGGAGCCCACTTCAGATCCTCTGTTCCCCTCTATCTCTGTCCCTCCCCAACTCGCTCTCTCTCAAAAATAAACATTTTAAAAAATGTTATTGAGTAATTATTTCCTGTTGGAGGATTTGAGTATTTCTGTAACTGTATAACAACTCATGAATACACCATCCTCAGGTACCAAGAGTGAAGAGAAACATGTTTTATCTAAAGCAACTCAGCCTTAGATCAAATAAATATAGTTCATGAGTTCACAGGTATATCCACTCACAAATACTAATTTACAGCCATACTACAGTGAAAATGAGAACAATCTTGAAATGTACTTCAGGGGCATAGAAAACACTTGGAAAAGACATCCATTAAAACACTGCAAATGTTCAATTTGGCCTTTGCAGTACCTGCCAAAATCTCTAAAATAAGCTTAAAGGATAAAGAGGTTAAGCAAATGAAAGGAAAGAAGATAAGAAGACAATGGATTAGGGATGACAAGAAAATTCTAGAAAATAGACAACAAAGGAATGAGTGGGCATTGACTGCTCTGGTTATCTATGCTTGTATAACAAACTACCTCAAAATTTAGCAACTATTTTTTGTAAGTGCTCAAGGATTATGCAAGTCAGAAATCTGGAAAGGACATGGCATGGACAGAGACAGTTTGTCCACCATAATGTTTGAGATGGCAACTAGGAGCACTCAGAAGTTGGAGTGATTAGGGGCACCTGGGTGACTCAATCGATTGAGCATCGAACTTCAGCTCAGGTCATTATCTCACAGTTTGTGAATTTGAGCCCCACATTGGATTCTGTGCTGACAGCTCAGAGCCGGAAACCTGCTTCAGATTCTGTGTCTCCCTCTCTCTCTGCCCCTCCTCCACTTGCACTCTGTCTCCTTCTCTCTCCCAAGAATAAATGAACGTTAAAAAAAATTTTTTTTAAGTTGGGGTGATTTGATAACTGGGATCTGGAACTCTCTGGATACTTTATGACTCATGTCTGGGGCATTAATGGTGGCTGTTGGCTAGGACATCAGTTTGGGCTGTTGGCTGGAATACCTATATATGATCTTTCCTATGGTCTGGACTTCTTCAGAGCATGGCAGCTCAGGACTTCTCACATGGCAACTCGGAAATCCAAAGATGAATCTCAAGAGAACCAAGTGGTAGCATATCTTTTCTGACTAACACTTTGCACTGTTTCACCACACTCTATTGGTCAATGAGTCATCGAGGTTGGGCCATATTCAAGAAGAGAAAGCCCTCACCACCATCACCTTTCACTGGTAAGAGTACCAAGGTATTTGCAGATATGTTGTAAAAGCACCACATTGACTTAACAGAGTGGAAAAAGCTGGAACTTTCGAGTTTGTAAAAGAGGGCACAAATGAAAACAAGGCAACCAGTCCTGTAGAATTCCACTAAGTCTTGGGAATTAAATACACCAGATATCAGGGTGAGGGGACAGAGGGATGAAGGTTAAGCTTGGAACGGGAGGAAGGGGAAACCTCCATATAAGGAGCACTCAGACCCTCCAGATCCTTTCCCTGAGTTGCACACACAGACCTCCAACTTATTCCCATCCCAGCAGGAAGAGGAAAACTTTTGAGAGCAGCAGTGTGAAGTCCCCAAGACACTTTTAGGGAGTCTACAAGATCAAAGCTATCTCTTTTTTTTTTTAAGTTTATTTACTTCTGAGAAAGAGACAAAGAGAGGGAGCACATGTGGGGGAGGGGCAGAGAGAGAGGGAGACACAGAATTCGAAGCAAGCTCCAAGCTCTGAGCTATCAGCACAGAGCCCAACACAGAGCTCAAACCCACAAACCATGAGATCATGATCTGAGCCAAAGTCAGAGACTCAACCTGCTGAGCCACCCAGGTGCCCAAGGCTATCTTTACAATAATGCCAGAATATTATTTGCCTTTTTTAACTTTCATTAGTCAAGAGTGCAGTTTTCCAGAGAGTATGTGCAGAGCAGAAATGACAACCCAGCTGTCTTCTGTTTAAGCTGAGCACTTAAACAATTTGCAAAAATATAAAACAATGCTACTCTTCTCACTAAATTGTTTGCTTGTTTTGGAAATTTTAGCTTTTTAAAAAACATGTGTTTGTATTAAAATGCAATGTGTTTATTATAGTTATTTTTAAAGAATTAATAACTACTTTTAAAATTTCTGTTGTAATTTCAAACGTGGTACCTATCATTTGATATAAGCAACACAAATAAACACTCTTTGGAGGTCTCCATACTGTTTAAGGTGATGTAGAGGGATTTTGAAAGCAAAGAATTTGAAAGCCCCTGCTCCAGAGAATCAAACCTGAGAGATTCTGGATGTGGGGACAGCCTGAACACCAGAAGACAAAAATATGGCATGAAACAACAAGAAAAGTATTGAGTCTAAGTACTGATCTATAGAACCTCTCTACTCCTTACCTACATTCAGTGCCCAGATATCTAGGATTAAATCACTCCGTTTCAGGAAGGGGGTAGAATTCTTTTCTGGGGAAACCAATCAAGTAAGGGGGAAAGTCCGACATTATTTGGGAGTCTCCTAATAAATAACTCTGTCCCCCCCAGGATCATCCTACAGTGAAGCTACTAACAGATAGGCACTGCCCATGCACAGAGCCTACACCAGCTTGTTAATGCCTCACTTAAAGAAGAATGGACAATGTGTGGGAAGCTTCTAATATGAGAGAAAATATCAGAACAGGCAAACAAGAAAAGAGAAAGGCCATGGAGCAAAAGAAAAACTTGAAAAACAAAATCCTCATTGACATCCTAAGTAAGAGATGACTTCAAGAAACAAGGAAGGGCTGCTTAAAAAAACAGAGAACTTGGAAATTTAAAACAAAATTGTGGGGCACTTGAGTGGTTCAGGTGGTTGAGTTTCTGACTCTTGATTTCAGTTCAGGTCATGATCTCACAGTTCATGAGATCGAGACCCAAGTCAGGCCTGGGGCTCTGTGCTGTCAGCATGGAGCCTGCTCAGGATTCCTCTCTCCCTCTCTCTGCCCCTCCCCTGCTCATGTATGCATTCTCTCTCTCTCTCTCTCTTTCTCTCTCTCTCTCTCTCCCTCTCTCTCTCTCTCAAAATTTTTAAATAAACATTCTTAAAAAGTTGTAAAAGATCAGTGGACGGCTGGAAAATAAAGTTGAGAAAATGCCCTAGAAAATACAGCAAAAACATAAATACATGGGAACCAGGAGAAGAAAGGCAATTGGAGGTTTAGAAGGTGCAATGTCTGACTTTAAAAAACAAAACAAAAGAAACAGAAAATAAAATAGAATAAATTATTAAAGAAATAATTTAAAAAAATTTCCCAGAGCGAAATGATGTATACAAAGGGCTCACACAAGTATAAACCACCAAAGAGGAAAAATGTCAGAAACAAAGGATAAGAAATCAAGATGCCACCATCACTTCTCAGAAACACTGGAAGCTTCATGACAAAAGAATAATGCCTTCTAAATATTAAGGGGAACATTATTCAGCCATAAAACACAGAAAATTCTGCCATTTTTGACAGTATGGATGGATCTTTAGGGCATCATGCTATGTGAATTAAGTCAGACAGTGAAAGACAAATACTATATGAACTCACTTATTCCTGGAATCTGAGAACAAAGCCAAAAAAAAAAAAAAAGCCAATTCATGCCAAAAAACAGTTTCAGAATGCTAACTGATGAAGACCAACAAGACTAAAATACAGGTGTTCTTCTGGAAGAATAAATTACCAAAGGGGTCGCTGGGAGGCTCAGTCTGTTGAGCATCCAACTCTTGATTTCGGCTCAGGTCAGGATCCCAGGGACGTGGGATCGAGCCCCGTGTTGGGCTCTGTGCTGAGTGTGGAGCCTGCTAAGATTTTTCTCTCTCCCCTGCCCCTCTCCTGTTCACATGCACTCTCTCTCTAAAATAAAATTTAAAATAATTGCAATGAACCAGAACCCCTAATCATTAGAATTTAGCTTTGAGGCAGAATCAAACACACAAGAACACCAGCACATACCTAAATATATGTACACTTTACACTGGCCTTAACCAATCAATACCTGGTATCCTGCTGTCCACAGCCATGGGCTCAGCGAGTAGCATCTGGCTCTCTCACTACAGTGAAGTGCCAGGAGACAGAGGCAACACAGTTGTGAGGACAGAAGAAGATCTGTAGTTGCTCCCGAGGCCAGAGCTTATCTGAGAACAGAGCCCAAGTGGAAGGGACAGAACTGCCAGAGGAAAAGACAGACAATGTCTGTAACTCCAGCCCAGCCCCCCACAAAGGAGACACTTGAACCTGAAAGCACAACGATGCCCTCTGGCTACCAAGCATTTATGGCAAGAAGCCTGCATTTATCAACTTTATCTCTCATTGTAGGATGTGCTCTGCTGCTGTAGCAGCATTAGGTAATATATTCATTTCCTACAATTGCCAGGACAAATCACCAAAAATTAGGTGGCTTCAAACAATGGAAATGTATTCTCTCATAGCTCTGGAGGCCAGAAGTCTGAAACAAGGTGCTGGCGGGGACACCCTCCCTCCAGAGGCTCTAGGGAAGATTCTATTTCTTGCCTCTTCCAACTTCTGGTGAATATTGGCATTCTTGGACTTGTGGGTGCAAGCCGCTGCCTCTGTAGTACATGGCCTTCTCTTCTGCTCTCTGACTTATATCCCTCTGCCCCCGTCTTATAAAGACCCTTGTCATTGGGTTTAGGGCTCACTCAGATAATCCAAGATAATCTCCTCACTCAAGATCCTTCATTTAATTACTTCTGCAAAGACTCTTTGTCCAAATAAGGTAACATAGGACATGGACATATCTTTGGGGGTGCCACCAGTGAGCCCACTACAGGTAACTAATGTCCTTTGAAGCCTGTCAGATCATGAAGCATCTTTTTGAGGAAATACTCTCTAATATGGTGGTTCCCTGGTGGTACCCCAAGCAGACTACATAGTAATGTCTGAAAGTGAGAACCGGGTATCAGTAGTTTTTAAAGGTTTCCCCCAAGTCATTCTGACATGCAACAAAATTTGGAAGCCACTACTTTCCTTTTTATTGTTATTTATTATTTTTTATTTTTTTACATATTTATTTATTTTTGAGAGAGAGACAGAGTGTGAGCAGGGGAGGGTCAGAAAAAGATGGAGACACAGAATCTGAAGCAGGCACCAGACTCTCAGCTGTCAGCTCAGAGCCCATGGAGCTCTAACTCATGAACCGTGAGATCATGACCTGAGCCAAAGTCAGTTGCTTAACCGACTGAGCCACCCAGGCACCCCTATTATTTTTTAAGTAGGCTCCATGCCCAGTGTGGAGTCCAACACAGGACTTGAAGTCAAGACCCTGAGATCAAGACCTGAGCTGAGATTAAGAGTCAGATCCTGTGGCGCCTAGGCAGCTCAATTGATTAAGCGTCCAATTCTTGATTTTGGCTCAGGTCATGATCTCTTGATTTGTGGTTTCGAGCCCCAAGTCGGGCTCTGTGCTGACAGCTCAGAGTCTGCTTGAGATTCTTTCTCTCCCTCTCTCTCTGCCCCTCCGTGCTTGCTCTCTCTTTCCCAAAAAAAAATAAACTTTAAACTATTTATTAAAAAAAAAAAAAAAGAGTTGGCCACTTAACCAACTGAGCCACCCAAGTGCCCCAGGAGCCAATACTTTCCTAACAGTTCTTTGTTTCTGTAGATTTTCACTAATCTTCAAGTTCAAAACTCTCCAGTCTACTTTTTCTGTTTATTAGAACTCTTAAATTTTTCCCTTGTGATTTTTCATATTAAAATGAAGTCATTTAACAAAAGTAAAACAAAAGAATATCTTCTTGGCTATTTGGTTATGTTTTCCCTCTGACTGTGTTTTTAAGAACTTAGAGGCAGGCTTCACCCTAGAGACCCACAAATCTGCCAGTCTCTGCCTCAAGTAGGCACATCTCTGCCAAAGGCAAAGGCAAGTTGCTTTGGATTTAATTCCTTTGAGTAAAGCTTTGTACCCATTTGAATTACATATCATTTTCAAAGAACTGCTCTAAATTCTAAAAGGAATTTAAACATTTAAATTCCTAAAAGGAATGATTAAACATTTAAAGTCTATAAAATATTAACCCCAGAGAAGAAAAGCAAGGGATGGAGTTTTGAAGGAATCTTCATATGAGTGTGGAAAAGAGATATTCCTATTGCTTCTATTTCAAGAGAGATGGTTTGGAATGTTTTCACATGAGGTCTCTGATATTTAAGAGAATCTTAGGGCAAAAAAAAAAAAAAAAGAGAGAGCGAGAGAGAGAGAATCTTAGGGCACAGCATTGGTCCTGAGACTGAGTACATTCAGGAAGATACCTAGTCTCTTTTTACAAAAGAAATTCACATTGAGCCACTCATGTAGTTAAACTAGCTCTTACATACTAAAAACTTCACCCATCATCCCATTCTCCTTATTATTATTATTATTTTTTTTTTGAGAGAGAGAGAGAGAGGGAGAGCACGAGCTGGGGAGAAGGGTAAGGGGAAAGAGAGAGAGAGAGAGAGGGAGGGAGAATCTTAAGCAGACTCCCTGCTCAGTACCAAGTCCAACGAGGGGCTCAATCCCATGACCCTGGGATCATGACCTGAACCGAAATCAAGATTCAGGTGCTTAACAAATTGAGCCACCCAGGCGCCCTCTTTATTAATTTTTTAATTAAATTCACCATCATTCTAGTCAAATATTTTAGGTAAAAATATTTCCCAGGACACTGGGTGGCTCAGTTGGTGAAGCGCCTGAATCTTGATTTTGGCTTAGGTCATGATTTCATGGTTCATGAGGTAGAGCCCAGCGTCAGGCTCTGCCTGGCAGCACAGAGCCTGCTTGAGATTCTCTCTCTCTTTCTATGCCCTTTTCCCACTCGCACTCTTTTTCGCTCTCAAAATAAAGAAACTTTATATTTCCCGTGTGCATCTCCACTCACACTGAATCTTAAAGTTCTCAGAAAGGGCATAACCAAAAGTTATTGCATGAACCAAAAGCCCAGAACAGAATGTATCAGTTTATATTTACCAAAAGAAAGATTTTAGCTATTTTATGTCTATTTTATATTACTAAGTGATTCTCCCCACATTAGAAGTTTGACGCCAGTAACAAGCTATTTATCAACTGTTTGTTTTAACACATATTTATGAGATTAATAAGACTTCTATATCATAATTTAATATTTGCCAAAGACTTTAATAAATCCCAAATACCATATTGTCTGTCTTCCAAAGTCATATAGCCAGAGGACACAGGAGAACTCAGATCAAAGTCATCAATAGCCATCATATATTACTGAGTGCCTACTGTATTTTTAAAATAAATTTTTTAAAATGTTTATTTATTTATTTTGAGAGAGAGAGAGCAGAGGAGGGGCAGACAGAAAGAGAATGAGAATCTCAGGCAGGCTCCACACTGTCAGTGCAGAGCTGGATGCAGGGCTCAATCTCACCAACCGTGAGATACTGATTTGAGCTGAAATTAAGAGTTGGACACCTAACCGACTGAGCCACCCAGATACCCCTAAGTGCCTACTTTGTACAGTGCGTTTTTCCAGGAGTGAGATATCAAGAGGTCCAAGGGCTATCCTGGGGGAGAGAGATTTGCTTGGCCATGAGGGGTCACTAGCACTCAGATATGAAGAGCCACTAAGCAAGAAAATCAATAGGAGAGAACCACAGATATGAAACTATACATCTTATGGGGGCAGATGTCTGGTCATTCTTTGCCCTGAATCCACTCCCTTTTCAGGTAACTGCACTCAGCTTCCCTTGGAAGATCCACTCTCATTTGGCCGCAGTTACAAATCCTTGACAGAGTAATTGAGTGGGCAGTTAGTTAGACAAGAGCCGGAGGCAAAGGCGGTGATAAATAGGTGACACATTAGAAGCCTGAGGGCACAACGTCCTCACTGTGTGGCTTTTAACATCCTGGCCTTACAGTTTCCAGCTGGGGGGGTGGGAGGGAGCAGGAGCAGAACACAAGGTCACAAGGTCATCTCTTGTGAGATGGGTTACCTCTACCCCAGGGTAACCCATAGCTTCATTATAATTTATTTACATTGTGGTTTTAACCCCTCCTGGGGAAGGACAGCCATGACAGTTCTGGTAAGAACCTTGTAGGGCCAAGAAACTCCTTCTTCCACCTGGTAGGAGGAATCCTGTAGATGACTGTAACCAACCTCAGTCACCTTGACCCATAATCTAGGCAAACACAAAAAGAAGAGACAGCCCCTATCCCAGTGCAGATGACACCTCTTGTGCCTGATCACTCTCCCTTCTTGACAGCGTACTCTCCTTAATAAACTGCTTTGTGCTCGCTATCTTCCTTCTGGCTCTCTTCATTTGATAGCCACATCCCCCACTTTGTGGGGAATTGAAGAACCAAGACCACTGTTCAACAAGACAGACTAACAAGAAGATGCAAAACGCCCGGGTCAGAGTCAAAACAGCTGGTCACTCACAGCAATGGCAGCTGCCAGAATATTTGCATTTTCTTGTGCCAATTCTCTGAGGCCCAGTTCCCGGAGGGCGATGCAGAGAGATTCACGGGACACCCACCTGCACACGGGGGAGTGCGTGCAAAGCTGACGTCACTGGAGCCATTTTAAAATGGAGCAGGTACTGCAGAGAAACTGCCTTCTCCACCTTTGGAGTGAGCAGTCATTTTAAGCAATTGCCCGGAAAGGCAGTGGAAGAAAGTGGGAAGTAGGAGACGTTCTGAGGATGGACTCAGTAGCCGGTCAATGTATAACCCAGAGTAGCAGAGCCATTAACACACACATGCCCATAGAAAGTTTTTTTCTTTCTTTTCTTCACCTCAGGTAGCTGCCCCCTATCTTTCCTCATAAAAACCTCTTGCATTCACCCTACAAGCAGAACACTATTTGGATTCCTACCTGAATCTGTACTCCCTGGACCGCAACGTTTTTATCCGCAATAAACACACATTTGCCTCTCATTGTGCCTCTTTATTTTCAGGTTAACAGGTGTGCTGCACGAACCCAGCCTTTTACAAGGACAGTAAGCGTGCCTACTTACTGTGTTCCAGTAAGGGACACATTGTGTTCCAGAGGGACACATTGTCTCTGTCTTCCAAGGCTGTTTTCTAGACAAACATCATTGAAAAGATAGCCCAAGGCAAAGTCACTCAGTGTCTCTGTTCACAAGACAGGCAGAAACACAAGACAGATAGGAAAAATTGTCTGGGTTTTTCTTTTTCTTTCTTTCCTTCTTCCCAGGAAGTATGCTGAGTATACAACCACTCAATTAAAAATGACAAGTCAGCTAGAGCTTGTTTCCTTAATTCTCCAGTGAGAAGTAAGGATCAGAATATCCATATTAGGTGCTGTGCTTAACCACACCTCAGAAAAGCAGAGCAGCCTTGCTGGGAAGTTTTGTCCCCAACAACAACCCCCACACTTTAGCTCTTGGGTGAGGACTTTGGGTTTCGCAGAGAGAGACAGCCGGCAGCCATTTTAAGAAATCATCTTGTTTTGACGGGCATGTGGATGGGCCAATCAGTTAAATGTCTGACTCTTGACTTCCACTCAGGTCATGATCTCACGCTTCATGAGTTCGAGCCCTACATCGGGCTCTGTGCTGACAGTGTGGAGCGTGCTTGGTATTCTTGTGATCAAGCACAACAGGATTCTTGCTAATGACTCATTGATGTCGTTGTCTTTTTCTGCTCTGTCCTCACCAGATGAAACCATGTATCACCATCTACTGAACAATGCGCAGATTCAGAATAAAGTACAGCCAAGTACACAGACCCCCAAAGGACATTCACCATGCACCCACCCACCCACACACAAAGAAACCCCTCCCAGGCAGTTCCCTCCAGTTTATGACCTCACACAAGGCAATAGATGATTCACCTTTTTCAATGAGTGAATATTTATGAGCACTTACTAAACCGTTTGTACATATTAAAACCACCCGAGGGAACTGTTGGATCCTTCTGTCTTCAGGTGAAGACACTAAGGAGTCCAGCAACTTGACCAAGCCCTCCAGCGCAGGGAACAAAGGAGTCGTGCTCTCACTTCTACACTCACCAGCTTTAGGAATAGTTCTTATTCCCTACCTGGTAAGGTACCAGTTAGAATCAACCCCCTCCCACATTTATACCATTTTCTCAACACATTTCTAGAATTTGAAATGTCACAAGCAGTCTCTTACCCTAAATGTTGTGGCTATCATTTGGCACATTATATAGTTTGTATTTTTAAAGTATTTGATTGATTTCTTGGAGCTATAAATTTCTCACCCTTCACTCAGATGGGTGAAGAAAATGTACATTTTTTAAAAAAAACTTGCCTATAATTCTTCTGATCATGCCCACAAGCACCCACCAGCCAGTAGTAGCAGAGGGAAAACATTTACGTCTTAGTGAAATCTAGCCATCTCCCTATCTGAGACGTTGAGGTATCTCTTGAGGTAACATCTCTTTGGAAGACTGCATGGCAGAGCCCCTGGCCAGGATCTTAGGAGACACAGCTAGATTTCTGCTTGGGACTTTGGGATAATGCCAGGCTTTCAGAAATCTCCCCATGTGCCTTCATGCCTTCAGTGGAGAAAGGGATCTATGGTCTAGGTGTGTCCTTTTGATTTTCTTATGTCTATATCAACTGCCGCACTATTTGGACTGGTCACTTCTCTCTATGCTTACATTTATTTTTTTTAATGTTTATTTATTTATTTTTGAGAGAGGGAGAGGAGAGAGGGCAGATTGGGGGGGGGAGAAGAGAGAGAGAGAGAGAGAGAGAGAATCCCAATCAAGCTCCACACTGAGTCCAGAGCCTGACATGGGGCTCAAACCCACGAACTGTGAGATCATAACCTGAGCCAAAACCAAGAGTCTGATGCTTAACCAACTAAGCCACCCAGGGGCCTCTATGCTTACATTTATAGCACAAACTTACACTTATAATTATGGTGCTTGGTATAATTTGTGGTTTGGCCTCTTTGGCTTGCTCTGGGCCTAGCAGTGCTCACTGGGTGGTTACGTTCCAGGAAGTGTTGTGGGGTAAGTCACCCCTAGTTGTACCACTCTGACATGCCAATTATTTCAAGCTAAGAGCAATCAAGGCCCAAAAGACTCTGGAAGAAACTCTGACCTTCCCCTGAACCACTAGGGATAGAGGACCTGCTCCAGAAAGAGAGCTATCATCATATATCACTACATTATATTATGAACTAAATGTGGTAGACAGGGAAGAACCTAGCAAGACATGTTTAATCAAAGTCCTCTCTTGGTCCCATTGTTTCTGAACAGCTCAACAAATGTTGTGTACCAAACATTTACTCCTTTCATCTGCCTATGAATTGAACTCCCTCCCTCTGAAGTTCCAGATCCCTACCCTCTTCTTAGTTCAGGATGATATGTATACCTCATTATGCTGCACTGTCTTTGGAATCTCAGGTTTATGTGCATTCCCCATAAACGCAAAATTAAATTTGACTTTCTCCTGTTAATCTAATATCAGTTTAATTCTAAGACAACAAGCCAGAAGAACTGTGAAAGGCAGGGTAAAATTTTTCCTCCCCAACACATGTCTCCTGATCACACATATGATCCTGGCCCATGGGCTCTGCCTCACAGCATTCAGCGGCATGGTAACTAACCCCCAACCTCCATCCCAATCTAGAGAAACTTCCTCGGTTAGGCTCTTAGCAAAATTTCATGGACTTCCTAGAGATTTTGGACGTTTCTAGATCTTCTCTAGGCCCTCCACTAAACAAAGGTGAGTAGGATAGCTGAGCTTAGGTTCCTCTTTTATGCCTAACACCAGTGGGTCACTGAGTTTAATTAGATGTGGCTTCTGCCACAAATTAGGGGGGAAATTCCAAATAATCCCCAATCCTCAACAACAAAATATCAAGGATGCACTCCCTTCCCTTGGCATTCCCTTTATATTATTTCAATATTTTAAGGCAGAGAGGAGACGTTGAGATGTCTCTCATTCCTAAAATACTCTGCCTCTCTTGTCTTCTTTATCCCAAAACCCCTCAGGAAATAGGATTTTATTCCATCCTTAGGGCAGCAAGTCTCACGGATTTATAGGTAGATAGGAGGGTTTATTTACCTTTCTGGAAGAAACTCTGATACTCTGATCCAAGTTCTCCCCATTTGGTTCTTGACGTCCTTACAATGTGAGAAAACTGTCTCCTCCTCAACAAAGTCTGTCTTGCCCCTTTCCTGCAAAATTCTGTCTTCAATGGCAGAAATTGAATGTTAATTGTTTATACTCTTTATACTCCTACTGTTACAACCCCCTATGAATGCCACACCCCTTATGAATACCTCACCTCAGCCATATGAATCCCTCAGGGTATAGAGGGAAAATACTTGGAAAAAGATAAAAAAGAAAAACAAATATTTTTAAGAATACCACTCCAGGGGCACCTGGGTGGCTCAATCGGTTAAGCGTCTGACTTCGGCTCAAGTCATGATCTCATGGTTCATGGGTTCAAGCTCCGCATCGGGCTCTGTGCTGACAGCCAGCTCAGAGCCTAGAGCCTGTTTCAGATTCTCTATCTCCCTATCTCTCTGACTCTCCCCTGCTCATGCTGTCTCTCTCTCTCTCTCAGAAATAAATAAAACATTTAAAAAATTAAAAAAGAATACCACTCCAGTTGCAATTATTTTTTCTTAACTTTTTTCTAACTAATACAGTGGACTTTATTTTATTTTCACATTTCACAATACAAATGAAAGTTGCTCCTTTTTTTTTTTTTCTTTCTGGCCCACTACTCCCCTGCCAAAACTATTCTCTCTTCGATAGGAAGGGGGAGTAAGTCTTCCTTGTCATACTATTAGAAAGCATACAAAGTCAGAGCACCAGGATATCCTGGTGAAGTAGATGAAGTAATAATATAAAATGGATATAAAGAGGCTCTTGTCTCCCCTTATCTGTCTGATCAAGTCATTCCTGGGCACCACCATGGGATGGGTTGGAGGTCTCATCATGGGGGGGTGGTCCATGCATTAGAGGTGTACAGCCTCTAATAAGCCTCATTCCAGAAGCTGGTCCCACTGGCATCAACCCTGGGGAGGAGGACCCATCGTTGGCATCATGGAAGGGCCCCCCATATGGGTTGCTGGTATCATACCAGGGCGAGAAGGACCCAGGAGACCGGGGGGAGGCAGGATCATTGGCCCTGGAGGAGGAGCAGAGAATGGAGTAGGAAGTCTCTTTCCTTGTTGAAATGCTGCGGCTGTTTTGTTGATCAGATCCAGTTCTGATAGTAGTCTTTCACAGTCTCTTTGTGTTTCCTACTGCAGCAGTGTGTCTTTCTCACAGCTGTAAAGCCATGGATGAGGTATGTGTCGCAGGAGTCACCATAAAACTTAGGCCTGTTGCTCTGCAGGCGTTGGCCACTCGGTTCCCTGCTGCCCAGAAATGACCCAGCTGCATTCATATTTAACGGCTGTAGTGGGTGCGTATTTTCTATGACTCTTTTATGTAAATACTGCTTCTACTTTTTTTCCTTCTTTAAAACATTCCCCTATTCAACTTCAGGATTGTTCTTTTATCACTTATGGCACTTATGAGCTTTTTCACTGATCGCTCTCTAGAGTAATAACAGGTACATGTAAGTCTTTCACTCTGGGTATAAAACTACTAGGAATAATTAAACGAATGCCAGAAAGTGTTCTTCATCTTCTTCTTAACATTTAGCAACACTTTGCTTGAGGTATCATTTCATTTCCGAGGCATTTTTACCCCAGATGATATGCTTCTGATGGTCTAATAGCATATTTGGGGTGTGGATTTTCATGGGTGAGAAACTTACCTCCACAGTTTCTCTCAGTATCAACAACAACAATAGGAAGGCAGAAGCAAATGCCTAAGAGCTTCATTCTTCTGAAGTCGGCAAAATGAATACAGTGCACCGAAGAGAAGCAGCATGAGTTGCTCTAATGACATGCAGAAGATGCACAGAAATGACAGTGGCTTCGGTGCATGATGAGAACTGCCTCGTTCTGAGGGAAAGCCCAACAAGGTGTGTGTAGTGGGAAGTTGGGGATGGGGGGGGCAGACCCAAGTCTGGAACTGCTGGGCACTCAACACCCAGGCACAGAACCCTGAGCTGCCTCCTAAGACACAGGAGGCTAAAGCCAAGAAGGTTGGTCAGGATTTGGGAACTCAAACCAACCAACACTCTCTAAAGTTGACCAACAGCAGACTAATCTGAGAAAGAACTGTCATCAGAAAAAAATGTTACAACCAGCATTAATTTATAGGTTCTGTGCTTCAGACTACCAGGCTGTGTCCAAGCACTTGAGAAGATCCTCCTTGCTCTTATGCTGGGAGATTCTTCAAGGATGAAAACATTAACCCAAGTAAGAATAATGCTCCAACCCCACCCAAACTGTAGACATCATGTAATCTTGCAAAGTAAAAAACACTAAGGTCCTGGGGTACCTGGCTGGCTCAGTCAGTACAGCATGTGACTCTTGATCTGAGGATTGTGAGCTAAGGACCCACACTGGGCATACAGCCTACTTAATTAAAAAATAAAAAAATTCTTTAAACCCCTAAGCTCCTAAACAGATAGCTATTCACCCATGTTCATGTAGCATTATTCACAAGACCTGAATGGTGGGAACAACCCAAATGTATATCAACAGGTGGATGGATAAGCAAAGTGGGCTATTCATACAATGGAATATTACCCAGCCTTAAAAAGGAAGGAAATCATGACACATGCTCCAATATAAATGAAACTTGATGTCGTGGTAAGTGATATAAACCAGTCACAAAGGGACAAATATTATTTGGGGTACCCAAATATTCAAATTCACAGAGACAGAAAGAACTGAGGTTGCCAAAAGCTGGGGAGAGAGAAGAATAGGGAGTTAGTGTTCAATGAGTAGAGTTACAGTATGGGAAGATGGAAAAGTTCTGGATTTGGACAGTGGTGATGGTTACACAAGACTGTGAATGCGCTTAGTGCCAATGAGCTGTGCACTTAAAACTTCTTAAGGCGAACCTCAGTGGCTCCATCAGTTGAGTGTTCAACTTTTGGTTTTGGCTCAGATCATGATCTCACATTTTGTGACATCGAGCCCCACATGGGGCTCTGTGCTGACAGCACGGATCCTGCTTGGGATTCTCTCCCTCTCTCTCTGCTCCTCCCCTGCTTGTGCTTTCTCCTTCGCTCCTCTCTCTCACTATAAATAAATAAACTTTAAAAAATTGTTAAAAGGGAAATTTTTATATTATATATATTTTACTGCAACATAAACACACACACACACACACACACACACACACACACCCAGAGCTGTGTCCTTGCTCTGAATATAAAACGTTCCTCAAACATGCTCTTGGACTTGCTTATGTATGACTGAGGCTTTCATTTTCTTCTTAAGGTCCCAGTCCTGGAAGGCACACTTTCGCCTGCTATACATCCACTTCCACAGCCTCAGGGACACCCTCCTCACATTGGATTGGAGGAGGTGGAGGAGGACCCCAGGACCCCTGTCTCTAAGGCTAAATCATCTTGCTCCCAATGTGACACCTCCCTGCCTGCCCCAGGTGACAGCTACTACTCTTGGTGACAGCTGAGCCCAAAGGGCTCTTTGCCTTCTCAGAAATCAGCCCAGCAATGACAGGTATCACTCTGAACACGCATTAAACATTCAGAACAGGTTGAAACTTTACAACATGAGACAGGGAAGGACAGCCAGGACCTCCAGGGTCTCACCCCAGCTCCTGACTGATTAAGCGAAGTGAAGGGTCCTGATGGGGAAGTTAGAGGATACAGTAAAACCTTGGTTTGTGAGCATAATTCATTCTAGAAACATGCTTGTAATCCAAAGCATTTGTATATAAAAGCAAATTTCCTCATTATTTCGCCAGAAATAATGGAAACTCACATGATTCATTCCACAACCCAAAAGTATTCACATAAAAATAATTACAATACTGTAATATAATACAAAATAATAAAGAAACTACAAAGTATAAAAAAAGAATTAACCTGTACCTACCTTTGAAAACCTTTGTGCTGGTGTGAGGGAGACAAGAGAGAGGAGAGTTATTGTGTAGGACGACCTTCACTATCTCTCACAGAATCACTGCTATTTGTTGACTCAATGGAATCTTTTTCTCTTCATGCAACTTTAACAAGGAACCTGTCCAATGACACTTGCTTTTTCCTCCTTTTGAGGATTTGAAGGAATGTGATGTTGCACTGATGAGCACCCACAATCCTGCAATGAGAGGGAGAAGAAACCATTGGCTCAGTTGTGATCATGTGACGTTCAGTGTCAGGTACTACTTGTATTGCAAGACATCGCTTGTTTATCAAGGTAAAATTTATTAGAAATGTTTGCTCAACTTGTGGAACACTTGTAGAACAAGTTACTCGCAATCCAAGGTTTTTTTGTTTGTTTGTTTGTTTTTGTTTTTGAAAGAGAGAAAGAGACAGCATGAGCAGGGGAGGGTCAGAGAGACAGGGAGACACAGAATCTGAAGCAGGCTCCAGGCTCTGAGCTAGCTGTCAGCACAGAGCCCGACACAGGGCTCGAACCCACAAACCATGAGATCATGACACAAGCCGAAGTCGGACGCTCAACCGACTGAGCCACCCAGGTGCCCCACGCAATCCAAGGTTTTATTGTACTCTAGTTGTCCTTCCTCCTCACCTTGCACGCGACCACATGAATGCCCCCCATTCCTCCCTGGCGTGAACCCTCACCTGCTTGGAAGTACCATATTACCTCTGAGCCCAAATGCCTTCCACTTAATGAGATGGAGTAAGGGTTACAAACTGAGGCAGTAAATCCATCCATGGCCTTTAGAAGGTAACTTCTACCAGGAGTTGGAACATGACTAGAGACATAGGTTGAGGTCCTGCCTCCCTGAGAGCCCCAAAGCGCTTGGTCTTTATCCTGGCCCCTCTGTCAACCTCTTATTTGGAGGGGGAATCCAAGTTAAGCTTCAGGGATGCATTTCCCTACTTATAAAATCTCATTGTAGGCAGCCACATGTCTGGCTCTTCTTTCTTGGGGGTTTTAAAAGCAGCTTGGAAATCTCAAAAGTTATTGGATGCAAACTTCTTAGCTGGATCAATGTAATAAATTAGTTTTGGGTTTTTTTGTTTGTTTGTTTTTTTAGTAAATATACTTTTTGACAAGAGTAGGTCAGTCCTGGTGTCCTTACAGAATTTGTTCATTTCAAATCTGTCTGCGTGTTCCAGGGCTCACAGTGACAAGGTCTCAGACCCAAGACCTTTTGTGCGAGATTCAAGGAAAGAGGTGAAAACAACACCATATGAACAGGAAATAGGAGGGCACTTGGGATTGGTTCAGCTCAGGCTTGAATTAAACCGTTCATTAAAGCTCTGAATTTAAGCATTTGGCAGCAATTTCACCCACAAATGGCTTACAGTATCACTTAATTTCCCATTGGAGCTTTGGAGGAAATAATAATGCTAAGAATAAAACGAAATAGTAGATGTGTAAGCACCTAGCTCAGTGCCTAGTATCATGTCAGTGCCTGGTTGAATTTGAAAAACAGTAATAACGTCTTCCATTCAACCAGTTCTAAAGGATTTCTCTGTCAACACTTGATGGCAGTGTTGAATGGCGATGTTAAGTCATCTGTTGGTTGCTTTGGTCTCCAATACATGTAACTCCTAGGTGTGGGAAGGAAGGCACGCACAGGGCTCCTTCACCCTACCACTGAGCAGGAAGTAAACCTAGAGGATTCAATACAACTCCCTTTCCCAACCTCCAAAAATAGTTACACTTCAGGAATGGGACAAGTCTAACATTGAACAACAGGATGAAAAAACTCACATGAATCATTGTCTCCCTTCCCCAGTCCTGTCCACATTAGGATTTAAAATGCTTAAAGGGTACAGTAGACCCCAAGGAGACATGACCCACTTATCTTATGGATTAAGGGAGAGAGCTGTAGTCTCCTTGCTCACCGTCTGCACTGTCAAGAGTGAAAGAGAATTGCCAGACCAAGACAACTGTATTGATACTGGCTTGTTTTCTCAAAGGATAAACCCTTAAATGACAGAGCTTGGTTTTACGAGCCTAAATGGAAAAAGATTTCCCAGTACATGTTGGAGTCCTCCTTATTTATAACTTGTTCAGCTAATGGCATGCTTCTTATGTAACTTGAACCACCTGAAAGTTTTGTTGCTGTTTTTGTTGTTATTGTTTGAGGGACAGAGAGAAATAGAGAGAGAGCATGTGCCAGCTAGGGAAGGGCAGAAAGAGAGGGAGAGACAAAATCCCAAGCAGGCTTCACGCTCAATGCGGAGCCTGAAGCAGGGCTTGAACCCATGACTGTGAGATCATGACCTAAGGCAAAACCAAGAGTCAGACACTCAACCGACTGAACCACCCATGTGCCCCAAGAAAGTTTTTATTTTTGATGTAGGCTTTTTGCTTTGAGCTGTAAGCCCAGGCTTCGTTTCCTGTGTGCTTTCACCATTATTTATTTTTCTTGATTCTTGATTTCTCTAGAACACTGTTGTCCTAGATTCCACTCCACCTCAGAGGCCATTTTTATTCTTTAAAACCAAATAAGTGGTTTCTTTCCTTTGTTTGTTTTTGTTTCCTGACTTTTGTTTAGTGGGAATAAAGCCTCATGCTAGGGTATTCATTGTGAGATAAACTGGTGTCCTCTTATGATCCACATTCTTATTTCAGAAGCCTCCAGAACCACCCTAGAGAATGTGTAGACAGAGAAGAGAAAACTGCAATGAAACCACCACTAGAGCAGGATCTGTAGAGAAGACAGAACTGTCTGAGTATGTTCATATCCTCTCCTAGCCACCAAAAGAACACGAATTTTCTTTTTTTTTCTTTTTTATAACATTTATTCATTTTTGGGAGACAGAGACAGAGTGTGAGTGGGGGAGGGGNCATATCCTCTCCCAGCCACCAAAAGAACACTAATTTTCTTTTTTTTTTTTTCTTTTCTATAACATTTATTCATTTTTGGGAGACAGAGACAGAGTGTGAGTGGGGGAGGGGCAGAGAGACAGGAAGACACAGAATCCGAAGCAGGCTCCAGGCTCTGAACTGTCAGCACAGAGTCCGACGTGGGGCTTGAACTCACAGATGGCGAGATCATGACCTAAGCTGAAGTCGGATGTTTAACCGACTGAGCCACCCAGGTGCCTCCAAAACATTAATTTTCTAGGCGTAATGCATCTTTGTTTAGCCCCAACTGTGTCTCCTCCTCTCAGAACCATTTTAAGAGGAGATTGAAAGCTTTGATGAGGCTCTGGGTTTGGGTTGGAGCACATGTTCAATGCTCAAAACATTACAATTCTGCCTTAGCCTTCCTCTCCTGCTTGCCCAGGGCTTCAAGGTCAACCACGGGTGAGAGACTGAGGCCTTCTCAGGTCTTTTCTGGGTATGCTCACAGCCTGGCAGATGGCCTTCTAGATTCTCAGGAATAAGTTAGAGCTTTTCAAAGCCCCTTATGTATATCTTCTTTCCTAACTTTTCCTTCTAAGTTTATGGCCAGGCTTGTTTGTCCCAATTAGTATACAGCTTAAGGCAGCTGAGATGTCAAACAATTGCTGCTTATTGTTCTTGACAAACACCTTGGAGATAAAGCCTTTCCCATATTTCCAAGTCAAGTCATGTAATTACAAGGCCATTCCTCTCACTAATTGCATTTTGCTTCAAAATATGTAGGTATTTGTCATTTTAAGTATGCTATTTGTGTTAAAATGTAATTAGTGCCTTTTTAAATGAAGTAATATAATTCTTAATTTTTTTCATTTTTAATATTGACTACATTAAGTATTGATAGATTGATAGACGTAATTCACATAAATGACATCTCTTTTGGGTCCTTCCTCAATGATTTTTAAGAATGCTAAGGAGTTCCAATATCAAAACATTTTAAAACTACTAGTTTAGCTAAAAGTAAGAATCTAAGTTTAAAGGACTTTTCCTTTAACACTTTAAAACCATTTCCCCATTATGTTCTTGAACTCCATGTCATGGAAGAGAAACAAGCATCAACTTTATTCTTGTTCCTTTATGAGTTCTCTGTTTTTTCTTCCTGGAGGCTTTTAGAATTTTAACTGCTTCTTGATCCTTAAATTTTAAGACAGTATATCTAGGTGTAGGCTTCTTCTTACTTTTCCTATTCTGTACTCTATGAATTCTTTCTAATTTTTGCTCATTCTGGAAAGTTCTCAGTCATTATTCCATAAAATATTTACTTCTCTGTTTACTTTTGTCTTCTCCTTTGAGGCTTTCTATTTTTATACAGATCTTTTTATTCATATCTCTTTACTTTTGTTCCTTTTCCTAATCAGTCAGAGTTCCTCAAAGTCATTATATAGGGTTCTAATCTGTTTTTTTTTTAATGTTTTTTTAGTTCTCATTCTATTCAATTATTTTCATCTCTTTCATTGTGAAACAAAAAAGAGGAAAATACATAAAACACAAATATAAATATACATAGTTTAACAACTTATTGCCACAATAACCCCCAAGGCTGACTTCATGGAGGTGCAGTTACACAGGAAACCCCACTTAGAAGGGCTCCATGCTTGGTCTGATGACCTGCTGTCACTGTCTTGATATTTCTAATAATTTTAAAAACAAGAGGTCCCACATTTCCATGCTGTATAGACTCCACAATTTATGTAGCTCGTCCTGATGATCATCCATGCCAAGAAATAAACAATTGCCCTATGTCCAAAGCCCCACCCTGTCCCTTCCCAGTTACAATCCCTTTTCTCTCCACGAAGATACAATCTATCTTGACTTCTATGGCAACCCCCTTACTGCTTTTCTTCTAGCTTTACCACCTGTGTATGATCCTCAATACTATTGTTTAGCTTTCCCTGCCTTACTGGATATTTCATTCTGTGGCACATCATTACAATTACAGATGCCACTAAAACACCATTTATGAAAAACTATAGGGAATGGAAATCCTGACAAGATAGCTAATTATCATAGGCTCTTGCTTCCTCCCCCGAAATCAACCTTGAAGATGACACACAGAAAAGAGCCACGGGAGGGGCACGTGGGTGTCAGTCAGTTAAGCGTCCAGTTTCAGCTCAGATCATGATCTCGCCATCTCTGAGTTTGAGCCCCGCGTCAGGCTCTGTGCCAACAGCTCAGAGCCTGGAGCCTGCTTCAGATTCTGTGTCTCCCTCTCTCTTTGCCCCTCTCACACTCACACTCTGTCTCTCTCTCAAAAAGAAATAAACAGTAAAAATTAAAAAAAAAAAAAGAGAGAGAGCCATGGGGCACCTGCATGGCTCAGTTGGTTAAGCATCCAACTCTTGATTTCGGCTCAGGTCATGATCTCACGGTCATGGGATCAAGACCTGTGACAGGCTCCATGCTGGGCGTGGAGTCGGCATGGGATTCTCTGTCTCTGTCCAACTTGCACACACCCATGTTCTCTCTCTCTCTCTCAAAAAAGAAAAGAAAAATAAAGAAAAGAGCCATGAATGGAGCTAAGGAATTAATGTAAAAAGGAGAAAGGCTACAATGTCCCAAGCAGCATGTCACAATGGGGACCCAGTAGGGTACCTGCAACAAACAATATTGAGCAAGCAATCCCACAGTGAATGTGTGTGACAAATGTTCAAAGAAAAAGTACCTGGTGCAATAAAAGCACATAATGGAGATCTGACTAAGCCTAAAGTGTCTGTGATCTTCCCAGGAGTAACTTTTACTCTGAGGTCTGAAGGAGTTAACTGAGATGACATCTCTGTTTTGGAAGGAGCATGACTAAAGGATCCTAAGAAGACAGTATGTAGCAAGCAGACAAATCTGGAGAGAGAAGCAGGGTCCAGATCAGACAGGCTTTATCTCAACTGCAAAGATTTAAGATAGGTCAGTGACATGATCCAGTTAGGTTTTAAATGGTAACTTGAGTTGCAGAGAGTCCACTAGCAGGGAAAAGTGGAAAGGGAGAGACCCATTATGTGGCCCCAGTGGTAGCCCAGGTGAGATATGCTAATGGCTCCTCTAGGGTGGTGGCAATAAAGGGGGAGAGAAACAGATCTATTTGGAAGATATCCAGAAGTAAAATGGTCAGTTGTGGTTGTGGAGGTCAAAGCCAAAGGATGTACCCAGGTTAAGAACAACGTCCAATTCCCGACATGCACATCTGGAGGAACTATGATGCCATTTGCTGAGTTAGAAAACGCAAAAGGGAGAATGGGGTGGGGAGGGAGGTCCCAAGAGTAATCTTGGTAGAGTTTTAGACATGGTGGTTTAGCTTTCTTTGAAGACATCTGGTGGAAATGTTGAGCAGGCAATGTGGACCTTAAAACCCTCTCACGTGGCTTCAGATCACACACAGGAGTTTATCGTTTAAGAAAGAAAGAAAGAAGGAAGGAATGGAGGGAGGGAAGGAAGGAAGGAAGGAAAGACAGAAAGAGGGAACGATGGAAGGAAGGAAAATAAAAGGCACAAAAACAATAGTTACTTCGTGCATCTTTCTTATTCCTTTCTCCAGTTCCTGAAAAAACTAATGAAGTCACAGGCACTATTCTTACTGGGACAGTCTCATTCCCAGGTCATGACTCTATCTGAAGAACTCTGTAACCTATAACCTCTGATAAACAACTGTTCCCAATCCCTGGACATTAAAAAATACTACTACTAATAATAATAAATTTAATTCAAAACAACTTGAAAGAGCTCCTTAAAGAATACTGTATAGATTCTGAGCTTCTCCTTTTTGGGTGCCTACAATCATATTGAACATGGGTACTCATTGAGAATGATGACAAGACTGTACACAGAGCTCTTTCTCAGTAAAGGAGAGCAATTAGGTAGAAGAATTTAACTTTCTACATCAATAGCTTTTCAAAGACAGTATATGCATCACTTTTCTTTAAAAGGCTGTTGATGTATTCTATATGAATGTAACACTTAAGCAGTAATCATTAATAATTCAAGAGTTCCCATCATACCACTATTCCAACGAAGTCAAATGACTTCCATTGCATCAGTGATCAGTGTTTAAAAATGGACACTTCTTTTACTCATTTCACAAGGGGGCAGGGGATAAGTAATCTACCGTGCTGGCATGTTAGCCAAGGTCAAGATACTCTTCAAGTTTTCCCTTTGTTCTAACAGCAATGTCCCATGTAGAAACAAGCATTTCTTACTTGCTGTGTCTGCTTCTCCTTGCATGATAAATTAAATTCTCTTAGCACCAATTATTAATTTATTAATTATCACCAAGTAAAAATCTGTTAAAAATACCCAGAGGATGGGTCCTGTAGGTTCACAGCTGCAGATCCAACAGAGTTTATGAACTTGTTGCCAATGAATTAGGAGGCTTCCATATGCTCAGAGGCCATTATCGGAACCAAAAATAAAATTTCTAATTATTTCCATAAAATGTCCAGCAGAATGCTATGCTATGCTAATTTTAAGAATATAGAGTAATGTAACAGATGTCATGGGTGGACTACTACCTAAGAGGGACAAAACCCTTCAGTGAAGGAAGTGTTCTTTTTGGCATTATCATATTTCATGAGTTACAAGCTCCTATTATTGAATAAGAAACAACAGTGCATTATTGGAATGCCCTCTCTCGCCCAGACTCTGAAACAGGTGTTTTCCATGGTATCTTATTTAATCCCCACAATTTACCAGGTGCATATGACCTGCGTTTTACAAAAGCAAATCCAGGGCCACCTGGGTGCTCAGTTGGTTAAGTGTCCGACTCTTGGTTTCGATTCAGGTCATGATCTCCGTTTTATGGGTTCAAGCCCTGAATCGTGCTGACAACTCAGAGCCTGCTTGGGATTCCCTCCCTCCCTCCCTGCTCCTACCCAACTCATGCTGTCTCTATCTCTCTCAAAAAATAAATAAATAAACTTTAAAAAAATTATTTACAAAGGCCAGTCTTAAACACATTAAGAAAACTGTCCCCAAGTCAAGTGCCTGAGTGAATAGCAGAGCCATAAACTAACTAATGCTTCATCTTTGGACCACAGAACCTCTACAGGAAATAACGGTAAGGAACAGCTGGTCCCCCGCACATATTAGATCCTGGCAGGGGAAAAGGAAATCCCCCAATGACAAAAATTTCCAATATGTTTTTAATTTCAGGTCAATTCTTGATCATGTCAGGATACAGAAAGCAGAAAAGGCCTAAGCCATGGCAATCTTGGGCAAAGCTCCACATCTTCACCGATTCCTTTTCTTGTCTGGTGTAAAAACGTTAGATTAGGTTGCAAAGAACTAATGCACAAAGATCTAACATTAACTTGAGTTACAAGGAAACAATACTCAAACAGAATTGGAGTCAATGGTGCATGTGAGCAAATGACTTCAGGATTTTTCCAATCTCTTTCTCTATGAGCAAACCAAGAATTAGACTTTTCCTCAAGGCAGAAGAACAATGATAGTTATCACATTTTCACAATGACTTTCTTGACCATTTAAGGTCAAAACCACTTGCTTTAGAATATCTCTGCCACAACCTTCATTTTCCTCTCTTAGTTTTTGGGTTTCTTTTTTTTTTCTTTAATTTTTGTTTGTTTATCA
This sequence comes from Crocuta crocuta, assembly GCF_008692635.1. Taxonomy (NCBI): domain Eukaryota; kingdom Metazoa; phylum Chordata; class Mammalia; order Carnivora; family Hyaenidae; genus Crocuta; species Crocuta crocuta. The sequence goes on from NW_027533170.1 coordinate 7,061,679, forward strand.
TTCTTTTTTGGCCTTTCCATAGAAACCTAGGCTTTGTATAAAATCTTTTCTTATAAAACTGATGAATCCGCTGTTATGTGAACTCAGTGGTTCTGTGAGGGTGCTTTTTATGGTGCTGGCCACTCTGAAAGTCATCTTATTCTGGGAGCAGGTTATGAACATTGGGTAGCCACTTGCCATCATCCTTGACATCTTTTGGAATAGAAATGTGTCCCAGTCAGGGTCCTCCCTATTTCTCTCTGATGCACCCATGAGATTAATCCATCAAGTTAAAGATTACTAGTGGGACTCTTTCCAATCCACTAATATCCATTTTTGAGATCTTTCCTTTCCCAATCTGAGGATACAGGAGTCAGCTGAGTATCCCCCTTCAATTTGGTTCAAATGATGTTGTACCTAGAAGATACTCTTTGATCTGTGACATAGCATTTAGCTATTTCCTAGTTCATTATAGATATTTTCCTCCTATGTTTGATATATTTTATTCATTTCTGTAGTTTTCAGGGATAGGAATAAGGTAAATTTGCTCTTATTTTATCATCTTTCCAGAAATTTCTCTAATTTGAATATTTAAATACTTGACAAAATATTGAATATTCATCAGAATTTGATTAAATATTATATATTTAAATAGGCAAAGCCAGGGAGTCTGGGTAGCTCAGTCAGTTGATCATCCCACCTTTGATTTCAGCTCAGGTCATGATCTCACAGTTCATGAGATCAAGCCCCACATCAGGCTCTATACTGACAGCATGACGCCTGCTTGGGATTCTCTCTCCCTCTCTCTGCCCCTTCCCCACTTGCTCACTCTCTCTCTCTCTCTCAAAATAAACATTTTTTAAATTTTAAAGGTTTATTTATTTTTGAGTGAAAGGGAGAGAGAGAAAGAGACAGAGCATGAGCAGGGGAGGGTCAGAGAAAGAGGGAAACACATAATCCAAAGCAGGCTCCAGGCTCTGAACTGTCAGCACAGAGCCAACATGGGACTCAAACCCATGAACTGAGAGATCATGACCTGAGCCAAAGTCAGACACTTAACCGGGTGAGCCACCCAGGTGCCTCCAAAATAAATATTTTTTTAAAACTTAAAATAAATATATAAATAAATAGGCAGAGCTATATGCTACTGAATCTCAAGAAAGACACCAAAAATGCAAACACCTAAAACCTCTTCTGATAGTCATTGTTAAGAGTACTTACCAAAGCTTTGTTCAAGTGTGAACCTTTGACACAGGCTTGAGAAATCAAGTCCCTCACTCCCTTTTAACCACTGGCTTACCAGAAGTACTGGTCTCCTCTGCAGTGTGCTGGGACCCTATAGGAACAGGGAGATAGCAAGAAGGGTGACCATTCTACTAGAACATCCCATAGATAACTACCACTCAATGGTGTGGATATGTAGGCAGATTAGCTTGGACTGTGAGCAGGAACCACAAATGAGTGCTTTGCATGCCATGTTAAGAAGGAACTATTTGATGAGCAGCAGCAATACCTTTCCAGAGCATGAATTTCACAGTCACACCCTGCTTATCAACTGAACCTGAACCACAGTATGAAGCAGCCCCAAGACCACATGGCCTGTGTCACCAGACTAAACCATAACCCTTGTCACAATGGGCTCCTCACTCCTCTGTATGTCCCACAAACATCTCTCTACCTGAACTTTTCCATTTCAGCTTGTCAATGTTACCCATCCTTCCAGATCCAACTCAAATGCTTTCCCCTCCGTGAAGCCTTTATTGTTGCTTTCTCCAGTCAAAATTAACCTTTCCCTACTTTGAATCTCTATTTTACCATCTGCCCTATATCTCCATTCATTCAATAATTAGTACTCAGCACCTATGATCAGCCAAGCCCTATTCTAAGGAGTATAGGCACAGTTCTTGTTCTAGGAGCTCATATTCAAGCGGATGATACAAAGTAACAATCAAAAATAATTTCATGTCAAGTGCAGTGTGATGCTGTGAAGAAAAATTAAGCTAAGTAAAGGATAAGATGAATAGAATGAATGTCCCTGGAAGGGGTCAGGGAAGACTTCTCTGAGTAAGTGACATTTGAGCAGAGACCCAAATGGAGTGAGGGTGTGATCATGGTAAGGTGAGTGGAGAGGCTCTGGAGCAAAGAGAATAGTTGCAGAGGCCCCACGATGGGGATTAAATGCTCAAGTTACTTAAGGAACAGTAAGAGGCTCAGTCAGTTGAGCAGCCAACTCTTGATTTCAGCTCAGTTCATCATCTCATGATTCATGGGATTGAGTCCCACATCGGGCTCTGTGCTGACTGCACAGAACCTGCTTAGGATTCTCTCTCTCCTTATCTCTGCTCTGCCCCTCTCCTGCTCATATGTGTGCTCTCTCTCAAAATAAATAAACATTTTCTTCAAAAAAGGAAATAATTAGAAGGCTAGTATTGCCTTGGATGGCAGGGGAGACAGAATGGAAGGAGATAACGTTCAGGAAGGCCAAGTGGAGTAGACTCTTGTAGGCCATAGTGACTTTAGGAACTGCTCTGGACACCTCACTGTCCTTTCCTTGGGTGAACTCTCACCATCCCCCATGTGGCTCTGCCGAATCTCCATCACAACGCCCTGCTTGCTCCCCAGGTACAAAGCACATGACCCAGGTCAGGTCTCCTCTCACCCAGTCCACAGTGAGGAGGTGGTCATGTGACCCAAGCAGAGTCAAAAGGTTCAACAACTGCATTGCCACCTTGTGCCAAAGTCTGTGTGCACCCAACTCACCTCTGCCAATGGTGACAATTGCTCATTGTCAAGCAATTCGTGCATAATCCAGATCCAGAATCTTATCCCAGAATCTGCATTTTGGGATCACTTCTGGCACCAAATGTCACAGGTTGGGTCCGACTCTGAGGAGAATGGCCTCTAGGAGGGTTCTGGCGATGGACACCCGAAAGGGGGAAGCAAGGAAGCAGAGTTGGCCGGAGGGAGAAGATGAGCTGCGATGCAGTCCCACTGGTGGTCTGTGTGCTCCCCATGGGAAATCTTGATGCTGGGATGACCCTTCAAAGTTATCCTGAGTTGGGACAAGAGGGATGAGGCTTTATGCCCCAAGCAGGAATCAATCACTGGAGATGGGCCACTCTGGGAAAGGGACATGACTTGGGCAAGGCAGTTCTCTTCAGCTGAAGCTGAAGATCTGTGAGGGTCTGACATCTGAGGGTTTCTTCCAGCAGCCCACCCAGTATGGGGGAATAAGTGCTTCCTTCCCAATGGTGCACATGAGTAATGAATCATGATGTTCATCACAGAAGCTATGACTAGCAGTAAGTCATGGATTCTCATGAGAGTGTTTTAAAGCATACACACATACATAATAAAAATGTCAATGTTCTGGGGTGCCTAGGTGGCTCAGTCGGTTAAGCGTCCAACTCTTGATTTCAGCTCAGGTCATGATCTCACAGCTCATGAGTTCAGGCCTCACACTGGGGACCCCCATTCATTTTCAAAATAAGTGTAATAAAACGTGACCATTAATGTTCCAGTTCAAAAAATCTATACATAAATCCAGCATCATAAACAGGTGTTTGTGAGTAAATTCATACTATAGACATTCAGTGAAGGTTCTGGCTAAACAGGTCAGGGCTTGGATTGAAAACCAATGGAAAGAATGAAGAGATTTTAATGAAGGGTCTGTTTACAAACAAGGAGGCAGAATTCAGGAAACACAGGGGAGAATGAGGCACCCCATGACTAGCAATAACAGAAAAATACTACCACCCTTAGGCCTGATGGAACAAAGGAAGGAACAAGAAGCTACTAGAAACCAGAAAGTCCTAGCTGTGATGGAGAGCTGCCTGATAGTAGCTATGGCTTTTAGCAGTGGACTGAGGACACAGCCAAGCTACCCAGTGACCCAGCAGACAGTGAGGCAGGGAAAGGAGTTCCCCAGCTCTCTCTCCTCTCACTTTCCCACCTCCCATTGGCCAAACTCAAGAAGTCAGAGTAAAGGGGTGCTTGGGTGGCTCAGTTGGTTAAGCCTCCAACTTCAGCTCAGGTCATGATCTCATGGCTCTTGTGTTCAAGCCCTGGGTCCAGCTCTATGCCGACAACTCAGAGCCTGGAGCCTGCTTTGGATTGTGTTTCCCTCTCTCTCTGCCCCCTCCCCCACTTCCCCAGCTCCCTCTCTGTCTCTCTCTCAAAAAAGAAAGAAAGAAAGAAAGAACGAAAGAAAGAAAGAAAGAAAGAAAGAAAGAAAGAAAAGAAAAGAAAAGAAAAGAAAAGAAAGAAAAAGAAAAAGTTGGAGGACATAAAAGTCAGCATCCCAGGCACAGTTAGAAGCATGGGTCTGTAGAGACAAGTGTAGACCATGACAGCAACCTTCACCATAGCTTGCTGAAATTTAATACAAGACACTGAGTTTTAGACATAGTTAGGTATATGTTATCAGTGCAGAGGAAAAGGTGGTGGTTGTTGTTGTTGTTGTTTTTAAGGACACTTTATTGATTCATATTGTTAGCGTTGGTGGGAAGAGGTATGAATGGTGAGCACTTGGGTTCCTCTCTTGCCTAGAGTGGTGTGGCTGAGGAGATTGCCAAAGACAGAAAGGATCTAGAAACAAAGATGGGGTGCCTGGGTGGCTCAGTTGGTTAAGCATCTGACTTTGGCTCAGGTCATGATCTCATGTTTCATGAGTTCAAGCCCCACGTCGGGCTCTGTGCTGACGGCTGGCTCAGAGCCTGGAGCCTGTTTTGGATTCTGTGTCTCCCTCTCTCTCTGACCCTCCCCTGTTCACACACTCTCTCTCAGAAATGGATAAAACATTTAAAAAAATTTTAGAAACAAAGAGAATAGGGAAGTGGAGGAGACCGAGAAAAAAAAAAGAAAAGAAAAGAAAGAGGGAAAAGGAGAAGGAAGAAAGTGAGCAAGAAGCAAGAAGCAAGCACATCTTTTAAAGACTTGGGCACATCCAGATTCTTTTTGGGGAGAAACATAGAAGATTGTCCCCTAGAGAGGTGAGTCCAAAGCACATGCCGTGGCCCCTCTTCATGTCTTTGTTTAGTGATTTGTACACAGAGGACGCTACAGAGAACCTGTCCAGTCACTATCCCAGAGTGGTCTCCGCATTTGACTTGGGTTTTCTCTCTTCCGGTCTGAGGAATCCAAAACTCAGCACTTCCCTTATGTGCCATCAATGCTGCTTATGCATATATTTACAGGGCTCCCATTGGCTCTGGAAAGAATATAATGCACATAATTGAGATATGTCTAAAGCCAACCAGGGAAGGGGGTAGGAGAGGGTCAGTCACAAGGAAGAATCTACCCAAATTCCCTCCTTAAGTAAATAAAGCCCACTTCAGCAACACCACCAGCTCTCAGTGGGAAAGGGCCAAATTTCATGCCATGACTGTAGCTGAAATATACAAATGTCTCAGAACCAAAGAAGCTAAAGTCTACACCTCGTCCCACGCCCAGTCCTCCGGCAGTCACAGACACATCTTTCAGGTACATTTTGATAGCAGGAGAGCCCCAACTCCAAGCATCATTTTGACTTTTCAAAAGGTCTGGTCCCAGTCACAGCTCTCCCTTAACATTTTGGGCCTCAGGTTGTCTATCTTCAAAACAATGAGACTGAACTACATGATTTCAAAAACTCCTCCCAACCTAAAATGAACTTGAGAACTTGCCATTTAAACCACTGTGCTTTTTCCACTCAATAAATTAATGAACCTTGTTATTGGTGTTTGAAAATGCATACTGCAGCACCATCTAGTGGATACAAGGTAGTAATACTAGCGGCAATTAAGACCAATGAAATGAAATTTCACAAGGATAAAGTAATTATGTAGAACATTCCAGGGAAGATCTCTTAACTTTTTTGTAGACTGCAGGCCTCTTGGAGAATCTAACAAAAGTTACAGACCCACCTCTCACCCAACAATGTAAAAGGCACACATTCAGCAGACATTTTGTGGGAATATGTGGCCTTCCTCATAGCTCCCCAATCATGCATGGGCCACAGTTCAAGAATCTGCACTGCAGGGGCACCTGGGTAGTTCAGACAATTAAGTGTCCAACTTTGGCTCAGGTCATGATCCCGTGGTTTGTGAGTTCAAGCACCGCCATCAGGCTCATGCTGACAGCTCGGAGCCTGGAGCCTGCTTCAGACTCTGTGTCTCCCTCCCTCTCTGCCCCTCCCCAAGCTCACACTCTTGTCTCTCTCTCTCAAAAATAAAAACATTTAAAAAATTTTTTAATAAATAAAAAAATAAATAAAAGTTAAATAAGCTTTACATACAACTTCACAGTAAAGCTAACACTACAAGGTGACAACCAGTTGGCCAAAGAGAGTTTCTGGAAGAGCATTCCAGGCAGAGTCAACAGCTCACCCATGTCTGGGCTAGAACACGCCTATATTCAAGGAAGAGTGGGACATCAGTGTGGCTGAAGTGGACTAAGTGGAGGAGCTGAGGAGAGAGCCCCTGAGGTACAACAGAGGACCAGATCATGCAGGTGTCTGTGCCATGAGGACTTTTGAGAGAAACAGGGAGCCCCTGCAGGGTTCTGAGCAGCCGAGTGACGCAGACCGAATGTTCTTAAAAGAAACGCCAGTTTCCGTGTGGAAAACAGACTGATGGCAGCAGGGAGAGGTCGAAGTGGGAAGACAAACCTCAGGAAGCGATTTCAGTAACCCAGGTGAGAAGGACCGTGGCTCAGTCCACAGTGGGTGTGACCGACGTGGGGAGAAAGAGTCTGAGTTTAGATCTATTTGAAGGCAGACCTGAGACAATTTTCTGATGGGTGAGACCGAGCGAAATAAACGAGTCAAGGATGACTGCACGTTTCCTGGCCTGGCCAACACAAAGGCTGGAACCGGCATCAGTGGAAAAGAGAACAGCTTTCAGTGGAACGGGTCGTAGGAAGAACAGTAGTTCCATCTTGAAAATGCAGAGTTTGTGGTTTTAGGAGACGGCCAAGGGGAAATTTCACCCGTGGCTGGGAAGACCAAGGAACACCGGTGGCCCTGGACACGCTGAGTGCCCTGTGTGGTCCCGTGCGTGGGGGGAACTGTGGAAAGTGCTGGGGCACAGCGAGCACACGGGCCCCGGGAAGCTCACGCAGACTGGAGGGTGGCGCCCTTGTCAGTGACGTGTGCAGTCACGGTATTTGTGCCCAAGAGCGGATCCGGGGGGGGAAGCTCACCTGACAGTCCTCCAGACTTTCCCTGCTGCAGGAAGTAGGATTTTATATGGTGAAGAGTGAGTCTCTGAGGACAACTTCTTCAATTCTCGAATTTGGTCTTTTCTTAAAGTACATGTTTGGGACTGTTCCCTCCTCACCGTCAATCTCTGCTGTAACCGGTAGAGGGAGGCCGGGGTGTTCCCGTGGACACAGCAGCACATGACCAAAACAGTGTCCTGACTGCAAACACGAGGTGAATGGCTGCCTCATTTATAATATTCACAAGATTTTATGTTGAACACATGTTCAGCTTTTTTTCCATTCCCTTATGGTAATGAGGCAAATATTTTTAAGGAGATACTGATGTGAAATCATCACCTTCTAGATATCAATTTAGTATTCTTCAAGGTGTTTGAAATTCATTAATAATATCTCAAGGGATATTACTGATGAGCCCTATTATAGACTATCAGAAATAACAAGACCCAAATAACAGAATTTCATTTAATAAGTATATTTAAAGTTCATCTCTTCCAAAAACAGCATTTTAATTACATTCAAATTGTGTTCATTTTAAATATCAACAAACTCATCATTTACATACAGAGCTAGATATTAGAAAACAGAAATTAAAACAAGTTTTGTTTTTTAAAACTTCTCACTCCCAAATTTAGAATGCCGTAAACTGCTAAATATATACCTAAACAAAATGTATATACATTGTCAGAAAAAAAACACAAGTTGCTCTAACAGGGAAAAAAAACTGTAATACACATGCAGCAGAACATAATTCATTCACACAGGCTCGATTTACAGGCATGTCTCAAAGTATAAAACAAACCAACAAAAACCCAGTAACCACTAACACAGGCAAAACTCACAGCTGCCATTCTAAATGACTGCACAAACACACAACGCTTTCCAAGAGAAAGAGGGGTTCCCAAGATCTTATGTCGACCCATGACTTTTCATTTTGTTTTCAAATGTAGAAGCAAAAGCCTTAAATGTTTTCTTCTTGCCTTTAAATTAGACTCATGGTGGTTTTTCTCAATAACCCAAATATATCATGAGAAGTGCTATCAAAGCCGTTCTATTTAGACCTCAGTAACTAAGACATTTCTTCCATTTCCTATTTCCCTGTACCTGTATTTCCCTTCAAAATGCCTTGGGGGAAACTTTACAGACAGTGGTGGTATGAAGATCAAATACTCCTGAGAAGACAAGGAAATAGGAGAGCTGGCACTACCGCTGGTTTACCAAAAATTACCCCCATTAAACCATAAATGCAAAACAGTAAAAAATCCAAAAACGCAAGCAGCCCGCAAAGTGCTAGAAAGCATGTTGAACTGTGGTATGGCTTTCGGCTGAGACACACACACCACCCAGGCTCCTGCTAACTCTCGGGTACTTTGTGTAAAACGTACAATTCATTTACATTTGTAACTTGTCTAAACTAAGTTTCCTTAGACAAAACAGAGGTCGTAATTACCTTGCTCATGTAAGAGAGGTATGAAGGTTGTGAGATAAGAGGAGGGGGTAAAAGGCAGATCCAAGAATAAAACTAAGTGTGAAATCTGATCCAGTGGAAGACAGGGAGGAACCCTGATTTCCTTCAGATTTTACTGCACTTCTTCTTAATCAAAGAAAAAAGAACATCTGTCCTTTTCTTTTCCTAACATAGGCTCAGGTTTAAAATGGCAGAATGGATGGTCCTTAATCAGCACACACTATTTTTAAAAGGGACCTTTTTAGAACTGGATTGTTTTTTAATGACAAACCTTAAGAGTCAACTCTTCTAGAATGGAGCTCAGAGATACTGATACATTCAGGCCCTTCTTAAAAGGAAACAATTAACTTTGCATTTAAAAAAAAAATCATCAACAAGAGTTATAAGTCACTGTTTTCAACAAATGAAATGTTTAACTTCAAATTAAGTATGTTTATCAAGTAACTGCTGTTGTGTGAAATAATGTAACTACTATTTTATTCAAGTATAAACATATAATTAACATTACATAATCCTTCTTTATGATCACTATAAAAATTTAAATTACCCTTTTCTCTTTTATATGAAGATGGTGGTTCTAAAGTAACACTAAACGGGAAAAGCCCATTCATTCATAACACACATCTATCTCCACCTCAGTTTTTAGAAGTCCGTGCATTCAGTGGTTATAAGTAGGTGCAATGTTCTTCTGTAGCTAAGAGACCTGAAAGAGTTTAAAAAAAAAAAAAAGGTTAAGTAATTTAAAAGATGTCCTTAACAGTCATAAATACCACCAGTACACAAAGTCAAGTATAGTGTAACCTGAGTTCAGGTCAATCAGCTGTGGCTTTTTCTCCCGATGGAAGGCGTTCCCATAACTGGAGCAACTGCTCGCCAACCTGAGGCTCGAGCTCCTAGATAAACCAAAGGTCAGAATAAACATGACGAGAACAGGACTGAATCTTTTTTCATCACCAAAACCTATGCTGATTAAAATGTAAGAGAAGCACTTTCAATTTCATTTTCTACCAGAACACGGTAAAATCATATGGGCACGCAATGCCCTAGTTCTCTGCGCTCAGGTTTGTGAAATTCACTTCCAGACGTCAAAATTGTAGTTAACCTGCAAGCACAGCAACTGTCTGTGACAAAATGGTAAGAGATTTCCATGGAGTTCTTCTGGAACTTTTTTCTATGTGGAAATCGTGAATTTTATCTTTAATGGTGATTTACCAAAAGCACTCTGCTTCAACTTCCAAAGGTTTACTGTGAAACCTAGCATATTAGAGGTTTGGGGGGTTGTTAAGAAATTATCATGAGTATGTAACGTTCTTATCTTAGGAATCAGACTTGTTTCAAAATCCTTAGTACAGAATAAAAATTAAAATATTCTCGTACACTTGAAAAGAATCTCATTTATAGTCCTCTTGTGATATGATGTGCATTTAAAAAGAATCCAAGCACTTTTCATACGGTGATTTAAAGCGAGCCACATTGGTTTAAATAAATTATTAGCCATGTGGCCTTAGAATAATTTCTCCTGTCTATTTCTCCTACCTAAAATTGGGCTAGGAAAGCAGTACACATTAAATTAAATGACGTCATGGAAAGCAGCTAGAACAGTAGTCCATATATATGTTAATTTCCAGCCCCTTAACTAGCTTAAAATACATGTCAGCAGCATGATGAAGGCAAAGCAAACAGAAATAAAACAAGCCACAAAAATGTAAACAAGACGCTGTTATATTACATCACTGGTTAAAGGCACACAGATGTCAGATGCCGCTGCTATCCTTACACTTGGTGAGATAACTTCAGGATTACACTCAGCTTCCATCGCAGCTTCAGCTACTAAGACAACAGGAGCCTCCATGAGGTAACTTGAGAAAGACTGTATGTCAGAACGGCCGGAAAGAAGCCAGATTTACAAAATGTTAAGGAAGCAAGGAGCTCTGTCAAACACCAGTGCGAGCCACTGCCTCCCGTGTGTGTGCACATGGAATATACAATTTGTCTTCCTCCATCTCCTTCTCCAAGGGATCACCATGTGACAGCAAAACAAAACCACAAGAAGCATCAAAGGCAAACGTGAAAGACCAGCGCATACCTGGCCATCTCTGCTGATCTGGACTTTCTTGTTGTCATTCCAGGGGTTGAGTAGATGGTGTGCAAACTGGAAGGGCAGGCTCTCCTTCCGGACCCACTCCACCTTGAACACTCCTCCCAGTCCAGATGAGCCCCAGTCCTGGCTCTTCTCCCTTCCTATCTCCGAAGACATCCTAGAAAATCCCTGTGGGTCGAATGAGGGGGAAGGGGCAGGGTAAGTAGGGTATTAAAATGTCTGACTTCAATTTATCTGAGAAAGCTGTTGTTTTTTTTCTTAATTTTAAGGTAAAATATAATATAAAAACAACAGATATCTAACAAAAGCAAAGAAGCTGTTGGTTTTTATAAAAAGATGTATTAGCACACTTCCAGCCTTCTAACATAATTTCAGTATAAACAGATATTTTTTACATAATGTATTAATAGCCCTACACCCACATTTATTCCATGACAAATGGATATAATCTAACCTGTTAGTTTTTACTTCCAAATATTATACATCAAGTCAAGATGCATTAAGAAACACACTCAAGTTTCTGGATTGTCAAATTCTAACTTCCTTACCTCCTTAAATAAACATTTTACCAAAAAAGTCAAGCTTCTCATTACTCTTAATCCACCTGAGAAACAGTAAATCTAAAGTTATCTTCAGAAGGAGAAATGGTTTGGGGCGCCTGGGTGGCTCAATCGGTTAAGCCTCCAACTTCGGCTCAGGTCATGACCTCCTGGCTCATGGGTTCGAGCCCCCCATTGGGCTCTGTGCTGACAGCTCAGAGCCTGGAGCCTGCTTCAGATTCTGTGTCTCCCTCTCTCTCTGACCCTCCCCTGCTCATTCTGTCTCTCTCTCTCTCAGAAATAAATAAAACATTGGGGGGGGGGGGAAGGAGGAGAAACGGTTTATCTATCTAAAGAGGTCTGGGAAGACCAGGAAAACAAAGGGGTCCCTGTTATCATCGTGCTCCTGAAGAAGTACAACACATTCCTCATTCTGTCAAGCAAAATGGGTTCTTGCGTCTAATGCAAAAAAAAGCCAGGGTGCTTTTTGGTTTTTGTTTCAATCTCTGTGGTCTAACCTGCAGCAGAACAGCCCCATTTTACTGGTTCAGGATGGCTCACCTGGAAATGTCCAGATCCTTGAACAGAAAATACCAAGTAAACCATGCTGCTTTCCCAAAAGGCTCGATTTAGCTTCCGCTCATTACTAGGGGTTGTAGACCAGATACCCTTCTGTTGAGAAATTTCAAGGTTTCTCAAATTGCTACTCTTCATTATGAAGTATCGAATAGGCATGTTTGGTCTTGGTGAAGGAGATTTTGAGCCCTATAAAAGAATGCATAAGTTCTTGAAAGGTAATTTGACCTTTCGAAATCAATAGACTCCATTAAATAACATCTTCATCAACACAGAAACCAAAATAGTTTACCGAATATCCGACAAGGGCAAACAGCTCCATCGTGCCTGAAAAGCTACACAACCTCACACAGAATGAGGTTACAGAGCCAAACCCCAGTACTCATTTTCAGAGCACTCCAAATCCCTTATCAAGAAAGGATCCTTTGATTTATATTCCAAATGTACTTTCAGAAACGATTTTAATAAACTTTCAAAGGCTGAAAACAAAACAAAACTTTGCTCCAGCTTCCCGCCTGGATACAGCTTCCAGGCAACAGTGCAGGGAAGGGAAACAAACAGTCCGGCGGTCTCGCTGAGCTGTGGCGAGAGAGCCTGGAGCTAGAGGCCAGGCTTCGACTCTGCACAGCAGTGTGCTGGCTGGAAGACGGCTGCACAGAAGGAGAGTTCCCAAGGAACAGAAGACGGGCCCCCACAAGTTTTCGACCTAAGTACTAACCTGAACACGACTGACAAAACATAACGGAACACCAGGGAAAGATCCAGACGGAAGCAGTGGACTAAATAATTCCCGGGCTCACACGGGGTTGGGCGTGTTTCATGTTCCCCCAGCCAGAATGGAAACAACTGTTAATATACAGGGCATCAGCCCGTAGAAGCCTCATGCCTTAGTACTGAAACTAAGTTAGTACCAGAATAAAAACTGCTCAGGACTGCTGTAAAACTGCGAAGAAAATCTTAAAACACCAAACTGATTGCCACTAACTTAGTGGTATATCAGAGAGATGTCTGACACTACTTAAACGAATACAACAAAAATCTAGCAGCCAAATGAAATTATGAGGAATGCCAAGAAACAAGGAAGAATAGGTCCATAACTAGGGAAAAAATGAACCAAAAGGGAAAAAAATCAGATCTAACATATGATGGAATTAGGTGACAAGAATGTCAGGGCAGCCATGGTAAAATATACACTGAAATTCACTGTGTTCAAGAAGGTAAACATATGTGTGCCTTAATGGGGAAATGGAAAGTATTTTTTAAAGGCCCAAAGGGCATTCTAGAGATGAAAATATAATGTTTGAAGTGAAAAATAGAAAGAATGCATAGCAGATGAGACACTACAAATAAAAACATCAGTGAACTGGAAAACATAGCCAGGAAACCATCTCAAATGAAACAAAGAAAGCAAAAAAGAACTGAAAAAAATGAAGGCAGCCTCAGTGACCTATGGAATAGTACCAAGTGGTCTTGCACTGGTATATCCCTAGTCCCAGAAAGAAGGGGGAGTGATGAGACATAAAAAATATGTGAATAAATAATGGTCTTAAATTTTCCAAAATTGATAGAAACTATAAATACATAGATTAAATAAGAACTACAAACAGAGGGGGGTGCCTGGGTGGTTCAGTCGGTTAAGCTTCAGACTCTTGGTTTTGGCTCAGGTCATGATCGTGGGGTTTGTGAGTTCAAGCCCCACATTGGGCTCTGTGGTGGCAATGCAGAGCCTACTTGGGATTCTCTTGCTCTTTGTGTCCCTCTCCTTTTCGCTTTCTCTCTCTCTCAAAATAAGCAAATAAACTTAAAACAATTACAGTTAAAATAAAGGTTCTCATCACAAGAAAAAAAAACCATTAAGAAAAAAGAACTACAAATAGAAACATATCAAAATCAAATTGCTGAAAACCAGTGATAAAAAGAAAATCTTAAAAGCACCTAGAGGAAAAAGATACATTATATACAGAAGGAAAAAAAACAATGACAGTAAACCTCCCTCAGAAACTATGTACACAAGAAGATAATGGAGTGACATCTTTGCAGTAACAGAAGAAAACCACTGTCAACCTGGAATTACATACACAGTAAAAACAGCTTCTGGGGCGCTTTTGACTTTGGCTCAGGTCATGATCTTGTAGCTCGTGAGCTCAAGCTCCGCATCGAGTTCTCTGCTGACAGCTCAGAGCCTGGAGCCTGCTTCAGATTGTGTCTCCCTCTCTCTCTGCCTCTCCCCCCCCAAAAAATGAATAAACACAAAAAAAATTTTAAATAGCTTCCACAAATAAAAGTGAAAAAAAGGTTTTTCAAACAAAAGTTTAAAGAATTCACTTCTGGAATAGCTGTACCAGAGAAAATGCTAAAAGAAGGTTTCTAGGGGCACCTGGGTGGCTCAGTTGGTTGGGCGCCTGACTTCAGCTCAGGTCATGAGCTCATGGTTTTTGAGTTCGAGCCCTATGCCTGGTTCTATGCTGACAGCTGGGAGCCTGCTTCAGATTCTGTATCTCCTTCTCTCTGCCCCTCCCATCCTCATGCTCTGTTTCTCTCTCTCTCTCAAAAATAAACATTAAAAAATTTTTTAATAATATATAAAATAAAATAAAAGGAAGCTTCCAGACAGAAGTGCATGATCCAAGACAGTAATACACATCAACAAAAAAGAATAAAGAGCACAAGAGGAGCGCTTAGGTGGCTCAGTCAGTTCAGCGTCCGAATTCGGCTCAGGTCACAATCTCACGGTTTTTGAGTTCGAGCCCTTCATAGGTCTCGGCTGACAGCTCAGAGCTTGGAGGCTGCTTCGGATTCTGTGTCTCCCTCTCTCTCTGCCCCTCTCCTTCTCATTCTCTCTCTCTCTCTCTCAAAATAAACATTAAAAAATTTTTTAAAGAATAAAGAGCACAAGAAATGGTAAATATTGAGTAAATATAAAACACATTATTCTGACTTCTGGAAAAAGATGATTTACTGTGAAGTAAAAACTAATGCACTACGGCATGTATAACAAATGTAGAAATAAAATACATGAGACCAGTAACACAAAGGGCTAAAGGGTAAAATAAAAACACACTGTTGCAAGGTTCTCAAACTATACCTGAAGTGGCATAAAACTAATTCAAGATATATTAAAGAAAGTTAAAAAATGGCTACAGTAGTAAATTCTACCAAACACTTAAGGAAAAAAATCACATGAATCCTATGCATCTCTTGCAAAAACCTGAAGTAGAAAGAAGACTCCCTAACTAACCTGTAGCCAACATTACCCTGATACCTATACAAAAATAACACAAGAGAACTATAGAATATCCCTCATGAACAAAGATCCTAAATTGAACACAAGTTCTGATTAAGGCAAAATCAAATCCATTAACATTTAAAACCATAATATGTCATGACCAAGTGAGGTATAAACACTAGAAAAACAGTCAACGAAACCCACTTTATTAATAGAAAAAAAAAAGAATCATGTTACCATTTTAGTAGATGTAAAGGGAAAAAAAAGCGTGAGCATAATTCAACATTTATTCCTAATAAACCCTCTCAGAAAACTAAATCCAAAGGGAAACATCCCACAGTTACATTATGGTAAGATTTTACATAGGAGGAGGGGCTTACTTTCCCTCAAAGGTCTGTTCTTGACACTGTTCTTAAACATTTTACTGGAGGTTCTAGCCAGAGAGAACAAGCAAGAAAAGAAATAAATAAAATCAATGCTAGAAAGGAAAAAAGTAAAACTACCTTTGTTAATAGATGAAATGAGTATCCATGTAGGAAATTCTGAGAAATCTCATGTTATATAGTGAACAGAATTAATAAATGAAGATCATGGCATTCTGGGTAAATATACAAAGATCAAAGGTATTCCTATATGCTAGCAATGAATAATTGGAAATTAAAAATTTTACAAACAGCATAAAAATATAAAATATTTAGTGATCAATGTAACAAAAAATGTGTAATACCTGACCTCTGAAATTTACAAAACACTGTTGTGAAAAACTAAAGAATATCAAAATAAATGCAGATATATACCACACTTAGAGATTAGAAAACTAAAAACGATCAATTTTCTTCAAAATGATCTAAAAATTAAATGCAGTTCCACTCAAAACCAAAACATGCTTCTGCAGAAATTAACAAGCATTTTCTAAAGCTTATATGAAAGAACATTAGAACACCTTGAATACCAAAACAATTTCATTTTTTATCATTTTTTTAAGCGTCTGTGTATTTTTGAGAGAGAGGGAGAGAGAGCAAGTGGAGGAGGTCAGAGAGGGAAGAAAGGACAGAGGACCCGAAGCAGGCTCTGTGCTGACAACAGACAGCCTCAGGTGGGCTCAAATCCACAAACCATGATATCATGACCTGAACCAAAGTCAGACACTTAACGGACTGAGCCACTCAGGCACCCCCAAAACAAATTTTTAAGAATAACAGAGTTGGAGAAAAAAGTTAACTGGTTTCAAGATTTAGTATAAAGTTACTATAATCAAATCACTGTAGCAGAGGCAAAAACAGAGAAGTACACAGATCAATGAAATAGGAAACAGTCCAATAATAGACCACATATTTATGGTCACATGATTTTTGACAAAGGTGCCAAGATAATTCAATGGGAAAAGGATAATCTTCTCAATAAATGGTGCTAGAACAATTGTACAGGCAAATGCCAGATTATGATCCTTGACCCACCCACACTATAAACAAAACTTAACTCAAAACAGATCATATACCTAAATGTAAGAGCTTTCACTGTAACACTTCTAGGAGAAAATCTTTGTAATCTTGAGTGAAACAAAGACTTCTTAGAACATAGAAACTATGAACCATAATAGAAAAATAGATGAAACCAAAATAGAAAAAAACAGATGTGGTATAGACTTCATCAAAATTAAAAACTCTTGTTCTTCAAAAGACACTGTTAAGAAAATGAATATGCAGGCAAAGACTGTTAGAAAAAGTTGCAAGACATATACAATTAAGACTTGTATCTGGAAATATATTTTTAAAATCTTACTATTAAATATAAAAGACAATCAACAAACAACCAAAAAAGCTGAACAATTTGAACAGCTCCTTCACACCAAAGAAAATTCAGGAATGGTAAATAAGCTCATAAAAAGATGCTCACCATCATTAGTCATCAGGAAAGTGCAAATTAAAACCAAAATAGGAGATCACTGTATACTCACTAGAATGGCCCCCAGAAAAGTGATTAATATTGTCAAGAATATGGAGCAAATGGGACTCCCATATATGATGGAAGGGAATGAAAATAAAGTGCAGCCATTCTGGAAAACAGTTGGGATAGTTTCTTGTCAAGTTACACATACACTTAACCATATAACCCAACAATCCTACTCCTGGGTATTTTCCCAAGAAAAGAAACCGTACATACACACAACAACTTGCCCTCAAATATAGCGGCTTTATTCACAACAGCCCAAAAGTGGACTGGTGAATGGGTAAACATTCCATGGGTATTAGCCATACAGTGGAATACAATTCAGCAATAAAAAGTAATAAATTAATGATATACTGAATAATTTGGATCAATTTCAAAAGCGAAGTAAGCTACTCACAAAAAACTACATACATAGGATTCCATTTACAGCAAATTCCAGGAAAGGCAAAACTCTAGGGACAGAGAGCAGTTCAGTGGTTGTCACCATCCAGGGGTGACAGGAATGTTCTGTACATGGCTATGATACAGTTACATAATTATATACATTTGTCAAAATTCACTGATTGTATAGTTTAAACTGGTGAATTTTATTGTGTGTATATTTAAATAAAGGTATTTTCAAATAAAAACCTGAAAGCCTAAGAATGCAAATCCACAAAAAACATTTCTTTTCCTCTTATTTAACAAGAGTGTTTCAACAGATACTTTCACCAGAACACAGCATATAGCTAAAGAAACCCAATCAAATACTTAGTCAGTACCAACAACACGAAAATAAAAGTAACACACTCTAAACATCTGAAATTATTGTATTACAAATTTTTTAAAAGACACATAGTTCTCAATTCCCTTACCAACATCTCCTATCTTCCTAACCCCACCCTGCCTTGTATTTTTTAATATAACCACTGAATTGGAAAAATCAATAAATAATTGGAAAAAAAACCCAAAACTAATTTGAGATCATCCTTTTAACAAAAAAAGGTTCTAACGACATAGAAAGGAAATCACAGGTGGCTGATTTACACACCATCGGTAAATGATCAGTTAGTTTTCTAACGTCCCAAGATGGTACTAACTAGAAATACTTGGCAAGAAGACTAAAAATTTACACAAGGTGTTTCAAGTTTGCCAGATTCAATTTCTATCTAGAACAAAGAGCATGATTAGTAACTGAAAAGTAGAACTGTTCTAGAATTTTGCTTAAATCTGCAACATTAGATGTGCTAGTGATCAACTCTGAGATACTCTACCTTTCCTGAGGATGGAGGAGAAGGGCTGGCACAAGGACTCGGGTAACTACTGCTGTCTGTAGATTTCACAGAAGATTGATCTGATCGGTCATCGGTGCTTCGTTTAGGATGTAAAATTCCTCTATCTTTGTACTTCTGAGGTGGGTGCAGTGCTGGAGATGGAGGTTTCATCAATACTCTTGAGTGAGAAGGAGGAAGCAAAGATCAGTTACATACATACAAGCTCGTGACTGAAAGCAGATGCCATTTCAAACCAAATTTTCAGTGGTATTATGATTTATGGAATAGTATTTAAAAAGGGAATTTCATTCTTCTCTTATACTTATTTTTTTAAATGTTTACTTATTTTTAAGAGACAGAGAGATAGACCATGAGAGGGCAAGAGGCAGAGAGAGAGAGAGAATCTGAAGCAGGCTCCAGGCTCTGAGCTGTCAGCACTGAGCCCAACATGGGGCTCAAACTCACAAACTGTGAGATCATGACCTGAGCCAAAGTCGGACACTTAACTGGCTGAGCCACCCAGGAGCCCCCCCTTACATTTAGATGTTTAATACCATCTGGGATATTAAGGCGTACTTACAAAAACAATAGGTAAAAATACATTTATAACAATCTACAGAAGTCCTTAACTTAATGTTAATAAATACTCAAAGTATGACTTCCCTTATAAAATTTCTAATCTCTTGTATGATGTTTTAAGAAAAGAGGTCTTTAACATTCCCGGCAGTCAAGAATTTTATAATTTTTAGAAAAGTATATGTCTTTGCGGAACAACCAGACATAAAAAAGAAAAGATACTTTTGAGTACTTCATAAAGTCATGCAATAATAAAGTTCACAGCACCACCTATAAAATAATACTTGTCAAAATATCGGATCTAATCAAGCCGTGAGAGCTCACTGCCGGTTTACACGAAATACATATGGTAGGGCAACAGATAATGCCAAGAAGAAACAGACAAACGAATGTGGTACGCCTCACAGTATCACCATCCCATTTTCTTCAAAAAAGTCAACAGAGGACCCGCTCTAGATCATGAGAGACTCAAGACACATGATGTGAGGCAGTGCATGACTCCTCCTGGGACTCTGATTCAAACAAACGTATGTAATACGAGCACTAGGGAAATGATCGTTTTATTGGGATTGATAATTCAATTTTGATTATGTAAGAAAAATTCCATTCTTTTTAAGAGATGCATATTTAAATATGAAAGGGTAAAATGACCTGATGTGTGGGATTTATTTTGAAATATGTAAACCAAAAAAGAAAGCAGGAGGGAGCAAAGAAAATTTGGTTAGACAGAGCAAGTAGGTAAAAATCTTCATAACTGCTATATGTGGGGTATGGAGTTCATTACAGTATATCATTTAGTATGCTCTGTTTAACAATATTTATAATAAGCAAGTCTAAGACCAAAAAGGATGTGTTCAATAATTCATAAGCTTCCAGAGAGTCTTGCAATTAATTATTCTTCCTTCAAGACAAGTTAAAATAGCTTATCCCCACAATTTGCTTCTGCTTCAATAAATATCTTCAATCCAGGATTTCTTTCACAAATGAAATAAAATAGCTAAAGCCTAAAGGTATTAACAAAAGAATATATAAGTAATGCACATCTGAGTCATTAACCATCTAAGAAGTATAAAAAACTACCTTTCAGGGGTTTTTTTTTCCTTCATCAATTGATGTTCAATGCATTACCTAAATTCAACCACTAAAATATCATCGTTCCTACCCTGAAACCTCAGAGACCTGAAAATTAGGCGACAGAACTTAACGAAGATAATACTGGGATTCGAACTCACAAACCATGAGATCATGACCTGAGCCAGAACCAAGCTGGATGCTTAACCAACTGAGCCACCAAGGTGCCCTAAAATGTTTTTATTAAAAGAAATTATGGCGGCATCTGGGTGGCTCAGTCAGTTGAGCGTCCAATTCTTGTTTTTGGCTCAGGTCATGATCTCATGGTTTGTGGGTTCGAGCCCCACATCAGACTCTGCACTGTCAGCAAGAAGCCTGCTTGGAATTCTCTCACTAATTCTCTCTTTCTGCCGCTCCCCTGTTTGTACTCTCTTTCTCAAAATAAATAAATAAACTTAAAAATTTTTTTTATTAAAAAAAATTATGTAACCTATATCTTGCCAATGTACAGTGAGAATGCTAACTACAGATACTTTTTCTCTAAGAAGTAATCTCACAGACTGTAATTTCTCCTTTCAAGTATAAATTTTCCTAAGAGTCCTCATTCTTTCCCCACCAAATGCATCAACTCCAATGCATTATCTATGAATAACACCAAAACCCTGAAGGTAGATGAAATTCTGTATTTCCCCGTTCGACAGGTAAGAATGAAGAGTGCCAGGCTACAACTTGTAAGGAAATGAAAATGGTTGATGCTGGTATCCCAGGTGAAAAACTGAATTTATAAGAAAAAATATCTGAATTATAACTAATATTACACTTTCTAATTTTAATTGTATTAAATTTCTTTTATTAAATAAGCATGTATTACTTTTATTTAAAAAAATAATCTTTTTTCTAAAAATGTGTGGGCATGTGTGTACATATGAATGTACGCACACACATATATATCCATATTTACACACAGACTCATACACACACATAACACACACAGTCTCTACGAACCTAACAGGTTTTCATAGATGGGCCAGGGAATAACACTACCACCTAACAATTTCTATAGAAATCTATTCCCATATTCTACACCACTGTCCAAGTAAGCTTTTAGAACATTCTTTTCAAAAAGTGGGTAGTGTCTAAGAATAAAATGTGCTTTTTACTCTTCTGTTGCTCAGCAGGGCCTACAACAGACAGAAACATTCCAGAACACACATGATGAGAAGGTTTTTTTGGCAAATGACTAATTCCTCAAATGTAGTATGCAGTATGTGAAGAACTTGGAAACCAGTATGAATTACTTCTCTTTAACTCAAGTCTGACCTGATGAAGCTGTATGCTTCATTCAAATGTGCAAATCTGACCAAAAGGAGGTACTAGCAACCCCATCTGATCCTTAAAAAACAGTAAACATCACGTATCTTTTATGTTTCCTCTGTTCGGATTTTTCATTTTTTAACAATGAAATATTTTTTTTTAATTTTTTTTAACATTTATTTGTTTTTGAGAGACAGAGACAGAGTGTGAGCAAGGGAGGAACAGAGAGAGGGAGGAGACACAGAATCCAAAGCAGGCTCCAGGCTCTGGGCTGTCAGCACAGAGCCCGACACGGGGCTCGAACCCACAAACCGTGAGATCATGACCTGAGTGAAGTCGGACACTTAACCGACTGAGCCACCCAGGCACCCCAACAATGAAATATTCTTACTACACAGATTTCTACCAGTACTGCCCAAACTAGCATCACAAGCAACAATGTTGTGTTCATTATCAATTCTAACAGGGTAAAAAAAAAAAATGTTAAACTGATATAAAGAAATTCTGAGTCATATAAAACATAAATTTGGTTCTAACAAATGTTTTTACACAACAAATATTTCTGAATCATGGCCAATGATTCATTGTAACCACAATTTTATAATCAAAATATCTTTTTGGATAAATAATCCAATATAAAAACTCTTATTAATAATAATCATAGTGTAAATAAAAATACCAAGTATAATTGCTAAATGCTAGAAAGAAAAGAAGAATCTGGTTACACTGTAATACATCTTGTCACTACAGTAAATTTGTTTACTTTTTTATTATATGCCTCCCCTGGATAAAATATGAACTCGCTGAAGGAAGAGATCGTGTCTGTTTGGTATGCTGCTGTATCTCTTACACCGAGAACAACACGCATTCAGTGTGTCACTGAGTAAGTGAATGAATAACTTGTCTTCTGTGGGAATACTAGTTAGTAATACTGATACCCAGCTAAGGTTTGTGAGGAGGCTGTTCTTCTAAACAGCCATAGCCCATACTTCCTGCGGTAAGATATTTGGGAAAGATGTTATTTGATGTGTGTCAACTAAAATATAAAATTCTAAAACACTGGTATCTTTTTACCAGACTCTAAATCTTTTTTTTTCCAAATATGCAATTTTTTTTTTTTTTACAAATAGTTTATTGTCAAATTAGTTTCCACATAACACTCAGTGCTCATCCCCACAAGTGTCCTCCTACATGCCCATGCCCCACCCCCCCACATCCATCAGTCCTCAGTTTTTGTCAGCATTCAAGAGTCTCTCATGGTTTGCCTCTCTCCCTTTCCCCCACCATTTCCGCCCTTCTTCTCTCCCTTGTTCCTCCTTCAAGTTCCTCCTAATCCTCCTATACGTGCAAACATATGATATTTCTCCTTCTCTGCCTGACTTATTTCGCTCAGCCTAACACCCTCAAGGTCCATCCATGTTGCTACACATGGCCAGATTTCATTGTTTCTCATTGCCATGTAGTATTCCATGGTATAGATAAACCACATCTTCTTGATCCATTCATCTGTTGATGGACACTTAGGCTCTTTCCATAACAGACTCTAAATCTTTAAAGTCTTGAAATTAAATATTTTTAGTCTTTCCTAATAAAACACTTCCTTATTAAATGACTCACAGATACCAGTAGCTTAAAATCTTTCATATTATCTTACTACTTATAAGAACTATGTTTTAAAAGTAAAACGCTCTTCACATCTTTGTGTACCTTCTAAGCAATTTTTAAGTATTATTATAACACCTGATTCTATGAGAAATAACTCATTTTCCTGGAGAAAATGTCTCCTGTTTTGATAAAATGTCATAAATGTACCTTTCTGCAGTGGCAGACTCCTCAGAAAATTCAGTATCTGTGGAAGTTTTCCTGCTATTATTGGACCTCCATGATGATGCCAAAGGAAGTTCTTCTGAAGACATAGGCCTTGGCCTCTGGCCTATCCCAGACGGCTGCTGTAAACCTGCAGACTGTTCCTCGGTGCTTAACACAGCTATAATTGCTCTTATGGTAGCTTCATCAACTTGAGACCAAGGTTTCGATGGAGCTCTCATTCGGCGTAAAAATAAGCTGTGCCACTTCTGTCTGAGCTGCAGCAATAAACTAGCTGCCTGTAATAAAAGTTCCCTCAGTTCAAACAGATACAAGCAAAATATATACCCACTTCCGAGACACCTATTTAGTTATTAGTTAAGGTCTGCAGCTTTCCAAAAAACACTCTGCAACTTGTAAGGAAGGAATGTATTAAAACATACATTTCATATAATTTACTATCAATTTCATTCTTTTTGCTGCACAAATGAGATAAAATTTCTTATTTGCCATACTGGAGGCACGAGAGGCACAAAATCAAATGCAACAGTCTAATGGAAGAGACGGCAAACAATGTGTGGCAGAGTGTGACTAAAACTGGAAATAGTTAACAGCACAGTAAATAAAGAAAAATACATTTAGTTCCATTCACATTTTACTTTAGTGCCTACAGAACATCCGAATGATGATGCCCAGAAGGCAGCTAGATTCACAGGTCCACAGAGAGGCCTAAGCTAAAAGTACAGACAGACTTGGGAGTCATCAGTGCGTTAGAGATTACTGAATCTACACACAGAGGTAAGGTCCCTGGAGATGGTGCAGAGATAGGAAAAGAGCAGAGTAAAGCCCAGAGCAGTGGAGAACATCGGACATTAAAGGCACAAACACATACAGAAGAGTCTGTGAAGGACCTAAGAAGGAATGACCTTTCAAGCAAGAAGAAGAATCAGGTAACTTATGACAAAGAAGTTGGGACAAAGAAGATAAAATCTTCATCTTTCCCAATTCAGAGATGTACAAAAAGAGAAAAAAGAATGAACTCTTATCATTCCCTTAGACACTCACTTCTTTCTTAGTGCCCATTAAGCACTCCTAAAACGGAGTGCTTGTGTACCCAACGCTCAGTATTTTCTTATATACACAGAAACGTTCAAATATCTCTGTGCTTACATACGAGCCACACCAAGGCTTTTCAAATCCTCTATTAAAATAAACCCCAGTATGTCAGAGTATGCATGAGTGCCCCGTAAAAACTGAAAAGCAAACAATATTCTCAAGTACTAAGGGCTCAATAGTAAAAACATCATTTTCATCTTACTGTATGTCAACTGACACTAACGGAACGAAAGAAACTTACCACACTACTGAAAAGCGACTTACCTCAGGCTCTAGTTTGAAATTAAGCCACTCATCAAGTTTCAAAGCTGCCAAATTAGCAGTAGTTCTATCTTCCATTTCACTATCACTACTGTCATTAGGAACACCATCTGCTGTTCAAACACATACCGAAAGGAAAAAATTTCACTCTTACCACCATAAAGCAAAAGAACTGAGTAAACACAGAGACTCTGTATTTACACAAATCCTCCAGAGTAATAGTTTGGGTGTGGCGCTCTTCAAAGCTGACAGTTCACAAAATTAAGTCTCAATACTTATAAAAAGGGGGGAAAAAAGACAAGTTATTTTAAAGACGATGATCTCTAACCAAAATGCAACAAAATAAATCTGATCTGAAGTGGGCTCCAAGCTAATGGCAGGACTCAAACTCATGAACCATGAGATCATGACCTGAGCCACACACTTAACCAACTAAGCCACTCTGCCACCCCAGGAACATTTTATTAATTTTTTTTAGTATTTATTTTTGGGAGAGCACAAGTGGAGGGGCAAAGAGAGGAGGACAGAGGATCAGAAGTGGGCTCTGCACTGACAGGCTGACATCAGTGAGCCTAATGTGGGGCTCGAATTCACAAATCACGAGATCATGACCTGAGCCTAAGTCAGATGCTCAATAGACTGAGCCACCCAGGCGCCCCCCCAGGAACATTTTAAATGCATTATGCCACTTTTAAGTGATAGAATATTTTGCAGCCATTAATATAACAGAATGTAAAATAACTTACTATGTAAAAATATTACATATAATTTTATTTTATTTTTTAATGTTTATTTTTGAGAGAAAGAGAGAGAGAGAGAGAGCACAAGTTGGGGAGGGGCAGGGAAAGAGGGAGACACAAAATTCAAAGCTGCTCCAGGTTCTGAGCTGTCAGCACAGAGCTGCATATGGGGCTTGAACCCACAAACTGTGAGACTGTGACCTGAGCCATAATTGGTGGATTAACCGACTAAGCCACCCAGGTGCCCCTACATATAATTTTAAAATAATATTAAAAGGTGCTTGGATAAGGAAAATGAGATCATGGGTCACTATTAATATCATTTCCCTTAAACAATTACCTTTATTTATGTTAAAAGGTTATTTAACTTCAAGTGGGAGAGAAAAGTAAACCTCCTATGAGCAAGATTAATCAAAAATACACAAATCAATACCACGTTACCTTTGGAAATCAATTTTAAGAATTGAGGTAAACTTTAGTATTTTCCAATTAGTCTTACTATTTCAAAAGGGAGCCACTGCTACGTAAATTTGTGTAATTTCAAAATTTATTTGTTCCAATAAGAAAAATCATTTCAAGTAGATTTTTATTTCTTTGCTACTCCATTTACCTCGAAACGATGCCGGTTCCTGGAGAGCATTACTTGCCAACCTCGCTGGCCCACAGAACACCAATACAGTGACGGGTGTCACCGCTGAACAACAGCGGATGTTAGCTATTCTATGCGCCCGGGTCATTTCATCATAAATAAGCCAATCTGTAGGCAGGGCCTGAACTGCTGCAGCCTGACCATTGGCTGGAGGAATCTAATAGAAAAAGAAATTGAAGAATTGTTGACTGTATGCCACGTAGTTTACTGGCAATACTTTTAAAATGTAAAAAGTCCCTCAACAAACCAGAAGATGTATATTAATAG
Source organism: Crocuta crocuta (assembly GCF_008692635.1). NCBI lineage: Eukaryota > Metazoa > Chordata > Mammalia > Carnivora > Hyaenidae > Crocuta > Crocuta crocuta. The sequence continues at coordinate 7,087,768 of NW_027533170.1, forward strand.
TCAAGCAAAAACTAAAGCACGTCATTGTTCATGCAGTTGGTAGTCCTCATTATCTAACACATTACCTCTTCCAACTCTAAGATTCTGTCAAAAATCTGTTCCAATGTTGAATTAGACATATGTATCTAATTAATTTCTTAAAGCAGGTGGTTGATCTTCAACCAGATCAGTTTGACCTCAAGGCCTAAGAGCATTAAAAACGTTTTACCTTCTTATACTGAGGCTGACTGAGAACTGAAGTGGGATGAAACCGAACTTTCTTCTCCTTTGGCCCTGTCAGTACCACATTCTCTCTGTCCACATGGACTACATTAGGATACATGCCTGCCACCAACGCAGCTTTCACGACAGCCCAGTTCTCGGAATTTGTGTTCACATCTCGAATGTCACCACCACCTCGTGCTCTAACAAAACCTAGAAGGAGGAAAAAAACCACACCAACTTTTTCCATTATGCAAAATATACTTTTTTTTTTAATGTTTTATTTATTTCTGAGAGAGAGACAGTGTGAGCAGGGGAGGGTCAAAGAGAGAGGGAGACACAGAATCTGAAGCAGGCTCCAGGCTCTGAGCTAGCTGTCAGCACAGAGCCCGACGCGGGGCTCAAACCCACAAACTGTGAGATCATGACCTGAGCCGAAGTCGGATGCTTAACCGACTGAGCCACCCAGGCGCCCCACAAAATATACTTTTAAACGTATGCATTTTTTACAAAATTCTATACAGCCCATGTAAGTTTAATGATATTCAAATTCTATGGTAATTAATAATAGTAATTATCTCTTCTGGTGAGTTTAAAATACAAATTCAATATTCTAATAAAGTTTAGGTTTGCTCACTGGGGATGTGGGACTTTAAAAAAAATACACACTCTTGCTATAAAGTTCTTCATAAGCTGCTGTGAGAATGGTACTAAAATTTACAAAATAGAAATGTACTAAAGTCACAGCTAAAAATCTAAACCGTTCTTCTGACTGGTATTATTAATAACATTTTGGTTATGACAGACATGAATTCTGCAGTGAAGACAAGTAAACATATCCTTGCTTGAATTTCCAAAGCCCTTCATATTGCCCAATACTTGCAACAACTCGAAATACCTTCGGCTCGTTCCTTACATTACTTTGACACATTAGCTAATGTATGAATCCAGGCTCTGGTAGTCTTCTTTGGCTATTTTTTCAATGTGGTATGCTACACAAAAGGAAGTCTAAACATACAATTCTATAAGGACACGGCAATACTGGCATTCTCTCTTTTTAAAAAACTAAGTGATTCCTAGTTGTTCTATGTTCCAAAAACATGAAGACCAGCATTCAGATCAACCTACGTACATTTTTTTAACTTCTATTTCACAGAGCTAAATAATTGTTTATTACTACTAATAAAGCAGAACTACCATACTTAAAATGATCTTTGCCAACAATTACAAATTGCTCACTGCCTATAGTATCAAATGGTATTCATAGATTTCTCAGCTCCAAGCCTCTTCGATATCATTTTTTAAATCAAAAAACAAATGCTAAGATCACACAGGAGTCTACAAAGCAGTTCATAAATACATGATCTACAACAATGTGAAAACATCCTAAAAATAATATAAGTTGGAATCAGCTAACATTACAAGTGCTATGAGATATATGTAGGGTACTCTCAGTGGTCTAAATAGGTCCTTTGGGAAAAACTTTACCTGATGCTCTAAGTTGACCAAGCAACTGAGTTCTCATGCCGATGATTATTTCCATGGTAGCTTGCGAAAGAAAATTCTTCTCACAAAAGGCGCGCTCCCACCCATCACTTCGTGCTTTCTGCCACGCCTACAAAAAATATAATTATATAACAAGATACATTTACCAAACTGCTTAGTTAGGCAGCAAAGTAACTGAAAGCCACTACATTAATCACTCAAGGTCAATTCTCCTTCTAATTATTTGATAAAATTTAGGACTTCATTAAAAAAACAAAACTAGGTGCCTGGGTGACTCAGTCGGTAAAGCGTCTGTCTTCAGTTCAGTTCATGATCTCATAGTTTGTGGGTTCGAGCCCCGCGTCAGGCTTTGTGCTGAAAGCTTGGAGCCTGATGCCTGCTTTGGATTCTGTGTCTCCCTCTCTCTCTGCCCCTCCCTGACTTGTGCCCTCTCTCTCTCAAAAATAACCAAACATTTATAAATAAATAAACATAACTCAAAGACACAGAGAACAGATCGGTACTTGCCAGAGGACAGGAAGGAGAGAAGGTGAAATGGATGAAGGGGGTCAAAAGATACAAACTTCCAGTTACAAAATAAAGTCCTGGGGAGGTAACTGTAGTACAGCATGGTAACTATAGTTAATAACACTGTATTGTATGTTTGAAAGTTGATAACAGAGTAGATTTTTTTTGTCCACTTTTTTTTATTGAGGTATCACTGACATTTAACATTATACTTATTTCAGGTATATAAAATAGTGATTCAATATTTGTATATTATTACTGTGAAATTATCACCACAAGAAATCCAGTTAACATACCAGAGAGTAAATCTTAAAACTTCTCATCACAAACAGAAAAAAAATTTGTAACTATATGCAGTGATGAATGTTAATAATATGTCAATAACATCTCAATTTTTTTAAATTAAAATTTAAAAATTAAATATAGAAAAGTAGGGGCGCCTGGGTGGCTTAGTCGGTTAAGCGTCCGGCTTTCGCTTGGGTCATGATCTCGCGGTTTGTGGGTTCGAGCCCCGCGTCGGGCTCTGTGCTGACTGCCAGCTCAGAGCCTAGAGCCTGTTTCGGATTCTGTGTCTCCCTCTCTTTCTGACCCTCCCCTGCTCACGCTGTCTTTCTCTCTCTCCTAGAAATAAATAAAAAATGTTTAAAAAAAAAATATATAGAAAAGTAAAATCTATGATTTTATGATCAAATAAAATGTATCATTAATTTATACTCAAATGCTATTGAAGCCACTCAGTTTCTATAATCCCAATGAGAACTAAGTATCCTTTAATTTAAATGACCAGCTGTGTAAAAATATTTACCTTTTCAGATATGTCTGCTAATCTTCCACCGAAGTGTAGGAGGTTTGTAACTAAGCGGTCATGAACACCATTTTATCTAAGGATCTGCCACTCCAGTCCTCCAAAAATAAGCTCTATATTAACCTCTTAATCTATCTTAGAATGAGAAGTGGGGTTTCTAGAAACCATCCATATGTAGTACAGGAAAACTCCTCTTTGAAAATGACTTTTCTTGCTTTGGGATATAACTGAAAGACCAAAGCAATAATTTATCCTCTTCGCTCTTAAAGGAGCTGAGGAAAAAGCAAAGAATACATAGGAATTCTATTCCAAATCTCCCTCCAATTACTATCTACTCAACTAATCTACTATAATACATGGTACCTAACAGACTCAATAGTGTCTATTGTCATTGCATTATCAGTAACAGGGCTCACAAAATAGCTTGCCGGTATTTTTTTAAACTGTATATATTGGAAAAATCTTCTATGCGTAAAAAACAATCACTTTTGCATAAGCAAAATGAAATTTTTTTTTATGTTTATTTTTGAGAGAGAGAGAGTGAGAGCGTGCGCGTGAGCACAAGCAGGTGAGGGGCAGAGAGAGAGGGGGGAGACAGAATCTGAAGCAGGCTCCAGGTTCTGAGCTGTCCAGACACAGCCCCACGCGGGCCTCAAACTCCCAAAAAGTGAGATCATGACCTGAGCAGAAGTTGGCACTTAACCAACTGAGCCACCCAGATACCCCAACAAAATGAAATTTAAAAAAATATATAGTCATGGCCTACATTCAAGAGAATTTAAGAATACCTTTTTAAGAAAGAACATATTCTGGGGCACCTGAGTGGCTCAGTCGGTTAAACGTCTGACTTCGGCTCAGGTCATGATCTCACGGTTCGTGGGTTCGAACCCCGCATTGGACTCTGGGCTGACAGCTAGCTCAGAGCCTGGAGCCTGCTTCAGATTCTGTATCTCCCTCTCTCTCTGATGCTTCCCTGCTCACACTGTCTCTCTCTCTCTCTCAGAAATAAAACATTAAAAAAAAAGAAAGAAAGAACATATTCTTCCCCACATACCTAAAATTTTAAATTACATATCATTTCCTTTCCTCAGGTCCTATTTTCCTTATCTTTTCTTTCTTGTTTATCACATTCCTCAATTTCTAACTACTGTTAACTTAAAAAGTTTTAAGCAATATTGAGTTTATTTCATAATATTAAGTTCTTAGCATAGTGTCTTGAGCACACAAGAGTAAGACATACTCAAAAAAAAATCAGTAAATAGATATTAAATTCAAGGTAAGTTTCTTCCTAGGTTTGTTCTACATACTTTGAATAATATACATTGTCTCTTGTTTTTTTTTTAAGTTTATTTATTGTGAGAGAGGGGGAGAGACAGGGAGAGAATCCCAAGCAGGTCCGTGCAGTGTGGAGCCCGACACAGGGCTCAAACCCACGAACTGTGAGATCGTGACCTGAGCCAAACTAAAGAGTCAGATGCTTAATCAACGAAGTCAACCAGGCACCCCATAATATACACTGCTTCTCAACTAAAATTTGAGGGCACTGCCTGCCCAAGAGAGTGGATGTGATTAAAAGATAAGGAACTTGGGTATTAAAAAATATATAAAATAAAAATACATACAGACACATATTCCTATAAGAAGAAAAGAGAGAAAATGAAAGGAAAAAAAGGTAGAGAAAAATAGTGGTAATTTTAACAAATGGACAGCAGGAAGGTATTTTTCTGAGCCATTCACAAAATGTGACTTTATAAGGAAACCAAATTAATGGAGTCCTATCACTTTTTTAATTTGTTACACTTGAGCCAGAAGTGTGTTCAACCAGCAACATGTTCAGAAATGTAATGACAGCAACGACCGACACCTGGAATGCTCTGAGCAGTGCCATGTGGTCACTGAAAGTTCCCGCGGTGAAGCGTTTCCTACAAAGCATAGCTGCGCGCTTCTGAGAGGCCTGGGTCGGCAGCACGAAAGGGTCTCGATAGGCCAGCGTGCAGGCAATCGTCAGGATGGGGTCCAGACACTTTAACACGACAGCGCACAGGACCATTTTTCCAAGATGGGGTTCAACGGGCAGGTCGGCCAAATGATAGCCAAGCTCAGTGAGATCTTCCCACGCGTCCATCGCATCTATTGTCTAAATAAAAGCACACAAGACAGAATGAGACACGACCAAAATGTTTCATGACATTTAATCCAATTGGTAAGAAATGAAAATGTAAATTTTCTTTTGCCACATCTTACAGGAAACATAGTTTACTTCAAATGTTTTATATAAAAAAAAGAACTACATCAACTGTTTTTACTGTCATTACTGTGAGGGTATTATTCAATATGTGCTTCTTTAAGATAATCTTTTTAAGTACGAAAATTAGGTAAGATGCATTCTCACTTTAAATTTCAAGCAAAATCAGTAAAATGAAAACTGTGAGGACACCAACCTTAAGCATTTGTACAGCATTTCTTACAATTAAAGCAGGTGGAGGTTCAGGAGCTTTCATCAGGAAATCAGCAATAGGACAATTAACTGGGGCTAACAGTTTAGTGTGTAAACAAAGTTCCTGCAAATAAGAACAGCGAACAATGTTGAAATATTGAAATTTATGGTGATTTTTATTGTTTTTTTTTAGATTTTGTTGCATTTTATTTCTTTTTCGGTGATTTTGATTTTTAAAGAAGTCATGGGAAACACAGGCCCCAAACAGACTGTAGATCCTCTGATTTAAATGAACAGTAGAAGGAACCATGTCCTTCTATGAAAGACAGGCTCTGACCTTGTCGTAGGTGCCAGAACTTTAATATAATAAACACCCTCCATTACATCCTATCAAGATTACCATTGCCCACACTGGCAAGGTCTCCTCACGCAGTTCTTATACATAGCAGTAAGAGTTATTGTCCAAAAGAATTTTTTCCCTTTGTATGACATTCTAGAATCTTTTATCCATTCAGCAAAGTGCTTACCAGGTGCTAGGGACTATGCGGCAAGTTGGAAGAAAAAGACAAGGGTTTCCCCTGGTGGGTTTTTCATTGTGTGGGAAAAACAGAATAATGACACAATTAACTACTTAGTTACAATTTTTATAAGTGCTGTGACGGATACAGAGAACTATTTAATCAAGTTCAGGAAAGGGCAGAAAGAGGCCATGGGAAGTCAAAGACAACATCTCTGGGGAAAGGCACTTAAACTGGGATGTAATGATTGAGTCGGAAGTAATTATCAAAGAAACAAGGGGGAGGATTCTAGGGAGAGGGGAGCACACAGACAAAGGCCCTAAGATAGAAACAAGGCGTGCTTGAAAAATTCAAACTACTCGTCTGAGCAGAGAGAGAAAGACAAGATGTCAAAAATTAAAACTAGAGACACTGGAAGGAAAGATAGAGAATTTAGGCTCTTGCTAAGAGTTTTGTATTTTATCCTAAAACCAGGGGCATGGAAAAGTGGGAAGCCATCTAGGTACACGGATACCAAAAACATGATCCAGTTTCTCTTGAAAGGTTTGGAAGCCAACATCCAGCTCAGTGCACCAGATAATCAAATTAATGTACTTCCAGTAGTTTTCCCTAGAAACTACAATATCTGGCTGTTCCGTGAAGTCAGAAAACCTAAAGCAAAGTTTTAATAAAGGCCAGGAAATCTCAGCGGACTCTCTTCCAAACTACCACGGTAATCTCAGCATCTTAAACTGAGATGGTGGCATTATCTTTTTGATCTTAAACAATTTGTTTTCTAATCCTCAATGAGATTGTGAAAGGTGAACACAATGTGGCTGTCAGACTTCTAAAATGTTACATTAAAAAAAAAAAAGTATTTATAAACTGTACCATAATTTAAATGCATTCAAGAATGCAATTCTTTAAAATTTTGGAGGTTTATGGATTAAATTTTCTTATATGGGAAAAAAAATAGTAGTTAGGTACATAACCACCCTATATAACATACAATTTTATAATTTTGTCTTATGAGTTGATTATTTAAAAGTCCAACTGATATAAGTTAAAACAGTCCCTTTCTCCTCTGTCACCCACAAAAATAGCTTTTTAGAATTTAGTAAATTTCTACCTGTAATGGCATTCTCAGAAGTTCTGGAGTCTGAAATTCCAACATATTCTGGAATCGGAGTCTGCTGAAGAGCCGGAAACAAATTCCAGGTCTACATCTCCCTGCCCTTAAAAGTGAAGTAAAAAATTGGGATTCACATAAGGAATAAAGACTATACCAAGGAAACGATGAAAGCAGTGTGCCAAGGACACAGAGCAATGGGCCAGGGTCAGGACATCTGAGTGCAAATCCCTCCTGTGAATCTGCTCCCCTCTGATTCTTTCCAGAAGGCACTTTACTCATCTGCAACTCATTTGTAAAAATTCATGAATGACACTTACCTAATATACCTTCTAGGGAAATTATTAAAAAAATGTTTTTTCAAGTAACATATATGAGAGTAAAAATAATGAAAAAAATACATGGTAATTTAAATTTCATCAGCTTTGTATATGTAAGTGATGAATCACTGAATCCTACTGCTGAAACCAATACTGTACTGTATGTTAACTAGCTAGAACTTAAATAAAATTTTGAAAAGAAAATAAATAAATGTCATTGGCTTTCTGGAACTGACACAGCACTGTGCTCAGAGTTCAGCGCATACGCCACTGTGTAGAACTGCGCAAAACAAGCATTAAACAACTCTCAGGGAGCAGCATTACACCCCGCCACCATACAGACTTGTATCATTTTCTGGGAAGCAGCAGAAAAATATCTTGAAGAAAAGCAGTCTCTTTTAATTTCACCCACGGTCACCATATCTGCTAACAGCAAGGCTGAATATGCTAAGTGAGAGAGAGTAGAAATATCCCTATGCTCCCAAAGCTTACAATCCAGACATAATAAACATAATAAATACATAATAAACATAATAAAACACACTGTTGTGGTTACAAAGTTAGAAAACATTAGACGCAGGACCACCGTTCCTTCATCAGCACTTTCCTCACTACCAATCCATCAGCTTTCCCTCCTCTCCTGCCTCTTCTGAACTATCTCTGTCTTTCACCTGTCCTTAAATGTAGATGTTCCTGTGACGCTGGACCTCAGCCCTGGGCTCTCCTGCTCTACTCTCTCTCCCAAGGGGATCGTAATTATCCTCCTGACTTCAATTTCCATCCACTGAGATCTCTTCACCCTAACCATACACCTACACTTCCAAAACCTTTAGCTCCACCTGGATTTTCCAAACAACCAAATACAACCAAAAGTTCATTCTACTCCCCAACAGAACCACTATTCGCACTTTCTCTGACAACAGCACCACCATCCACAAAATTTTGAAGACAGACACCTGTATGACATGCTGGACTCCACACCATTCCATACCCCTTAGTATCTCTTAAATGAATTATCTACTTTATTTCTCCACTATCACAATCCACACTTACTGTCATCTCTCCCTTATTTTAAATGCAAGTATCCTCCTACCATCAGTTTTGTCTCTGCCAATTCATTCTTCAAAGAGCTGAAAGACTACAATCATCATGCCATCCTCCGGTTTATTAAGGAGAAAGAGAAAACACAAAAGGGTCCTTAAAGACCTGTCCACATCTTACCTCTTTCTCTTCATTTTTTACTATGGTCCTCTAAACTAAACTCCATCCAAACAACTTTCTTGCTCATTCTTGCCTTCAGGCCTTTGCCTATGCCTTGCCTCTGCTAGAAAAGCCTTTTGACAACACCTCTTTATTCATATTTATCTCAGATTCTACCGTAACTCCTCTAGAAGCATTATCCAATTGTAGCACAAATCACATAGTGTTAAAATCGCTTACTTTAATGGATTCCAAGATGGACTACACCATTCCTCCCACCTCAAACTCTACTCATCAGACTCTATTCATCATTGTACCCTAACACTTACACAGCGAAAGCTGTCAAAAAATATCTGTTGAAAAAGATGACAAGGAAAATTTCTACAATTTCTGATTTTCATCCCTGATAATATACTATTAGCCTATAAACCCAGCTCAATGTATCAAGCCACACCCTACCATAAGGAAACAACTGGGAGGGTAATAGCAACATGCCCCCAAGAACATCCTATGAAATTATAAAGTACAGAAATAATGCATCCACCATCTTCAGCATAAGAGGAACTGCTTTAAAGTATCTGATGTTTTTCTACTAGTTAAAATAAAAGAAAAAAATCAAATGATTACTGAAAAATATACTTTTTAATCTTTCTTTTTTATTTTATTTTTTTTAATTTTTTTTANCCACCCAGGCGCCCCAAATCTTTCCTTTTTTAAAAGGAGAAAGTAATGCAAGCATATTTATTTACTAAAATAAGTAACCAAACTACAAAGAAATAAAAATTAAATCTCCTTCAAGAGCACCACAAATCCACCTTCTCAGGGTCAACAATTGTTTTTTAATGTTTCTCTCAAACTTGACAGTGCATTTGTGCCTAAATATACATTGGGGCCCCTGGGTAGCTCCATCAGTTAAGCATCCGACTTCCGCTCAGGTCATGATCTCACATTCGTGGGTTTGAGGACCGCATCGGGCTCTGTGCCGACAGCTCAGAGCCTGGAGCCTGGTTAGGATTCTGGGTCTGCCCCTCTGCTGCTCACACTCTGTCTCTGTCTCTCCCTCTCGCTCTCAAAAATAAATAAACATTAAAAATTTTTTAAAAATAAAATAAAAATTAAAATGTCTATGTATACATATTCAGCACAAGCAAACACTATTAGATGCCTGTTCTACACCTTACTTTTTTCAGTTAATAATATATTCTGACCACTCATTCTATATAAAAATACATACATCTACATCTTTCCTTTTGACACTTACCTAGTATGTCACTGTGTGATGACAGCATGATTTAACCACAATACTTCACTAGTGACAAACATGACAATGTCCTCGGATTCTTCCCTATCACAAGCAATGCTGCAGAGGGCAGCCTTAAACACATCTCTGCACAAAGTGCACATGTACACTCAGGACAAACTATGAGAAGTAGAATCCACCAGCAAAGGGTAGATTTGGATCAACAGTTTCAAACTATCCTGTGAAGAAGTCACACCAATTTACACTTCCATCAGCAAACCACAAAAGCTTACTGGCCTATGCTCCTGCCAACTCTGTTGTATGTACTGTTAAGCATTTTCATCAAGGGTGCCTGGGTGGCTTAGTCGGTTAAGTGTCCGACTTTCGCTTAGGTCATGATCTCACAGTTCGTGGGTTCGAGCCCCACATCGGGCTCTGTGCTCACTGCCAGCTCAGAGACTGGAGCCTATTTCAGGGTCTGTACCTCCCTCTCTCTCTGACCCTCCCCTGCTCACGCTGTCTCTCTCTCTCTCCTAGAAATAAATAAAAATATTAAAAAACAAAACATTTTCATCAATGCCAATCTGGTGATAAGCAAAAAATATTACCTCATTAATTTACATTTCTTTTGTTAGATAGGAGGTGATATACGTGAGGTTAATGTACTGGTCTTTACAGACTGGTTTTGAAGGGGTTTTTTTGCAAAATACAGAAATTAGCTCTTTGTACTATATAGCAAATGTTGAAGATACTTTCCATTTAATTTTGTTTTTTAAGTTTCTTACCTCTTCTGAGTATAGATTATACTGGGCAAAAAATTTTAACATAAGCTGAATTCAACCTTTAAAAAAAGTATATTTTAAAATGGACTGCTTTGCAAAAATAATATAAAAATTAAGACTAACATGAAAAGTTTAACATTTTATAGAAAGCAGAATATATGTTAAATATGTAATATGTATCAAAATGTTTCCAAAATTTCATAGGCAATTTATCAATATTAATGTACATTAAATATACATTACCTGCCTTTTCGTTGTATGGCACTAGCTTTGGAAATCCACACCATTTTTAACATTGTAACAAAATTCAGTGCATCAAAGGATTTCTGTAATATTTAAGTTATCTTTGTGTTAAAACTTTTGTAAAAGGTGCTTAAGAAGAAACCCCAAGAAACATTATGAATATATTTTAACATGCCAAGTTTAATTTAAAAAGCTCCTCTTCTCCTGGGTGGCTCAGACAGTTAAGCATCCAACTTCAACTCAGGTAATGATTTCACAATTTGTGAGTTTGAGCCCCACAACAGGCTTTGTGCTGACAGTTCAGAGCCTAGAGCCTCCTTCAGATTCTGTGTCTCCCTCTCTCTCTGCCCTCCCTCACGGATGCGCTGTCTCTGTCTGTCTGTCTCTCAAAAATAAATAGGGGCACCTGGGTGGCTCAGTAGGTTAAGCATCCAACTTCGGCTCAGGTCTCATGACCTCACTGTTCGTGGGTTCAAGCCTCACGTCGGGCTCTGTGCTGACAGCTCAGAGCCTGGAGACTGTTTCAGATTCTGTGTCTCTCTCTCCCCCTGCCCCTCCCCTGCTTGTGCTCTATCTTTGTCTCTCAAAAATAAATAAACATCAAAAACAAAGAATTAAAAAAAAACCTATTCCCTCCAACATCCTCAAAGATTCTAAAGCAAAAATTTACTATATAGAGAAATATTTTAAAAGAATGGATTCCTAACTAGAATATATACTTAATCATTCAGTGACTTACACTTTCCCTTTCATAGAATAACTATATAGAGAAAATACAAACGTGTTCTCTTATAGTTTAATTACGGGATCTTTAAAAAAGATACTACCTATTTAGGTTTTAGTAAAATGTCACATTTGTCAATTTTGTATGTCAAATAACTTCTGATGACACTATCATCATATTCTAAACTATGGTTTACTTGATAAATGATACCTATAGGAATTAATTTCTAAAATATATGAAATTTACTTATCAGCTTTAGCTAATTTCAGGGCAGTGAAATCTGAAGTTTTATGGACTCGCCATTCAGACTTTTAGTGATAATATTCATCAGTATCCTCTTATAAAAAAAATAAAATGTATCCCTTCCTTATAATATCCAACTATAATGAAATGTCCAAATTTTATAATACAATCTTATTTTCTGTAAGATATTCCTAAAAATTACTTCGAAAGCATTAGAAAGCAATTAATAAATTTTTTTCACATTAAAATGTGATCATTTATATCTGCTAGAACAAATATCATTTGTTTCCCACAACATAGATAGTACCTTTCCTTGAATATCAACCACCTCCATCACTTTCAATTCTTTCAGTGAAAGGACCTACCAGAGTTAAGGGCATTGAGAACTGCTGAGTATTCTAATGCTAAAGAAAATAAATGCTGTCTTTTATTTCTATTGGGTTGGCAGTAAATATTTTAGCCTTTGTAGAGGGTCTTTGTAGAGGCTGCAACTAATTCAAATCTGCAATTGCAGTGTGAAAGCAGCCACGGTCAACAGGCAGAACATGGCAGTGTTCCAAGGGAAATTATTTTTATAAAAGCAGGAAATGAGCCCATGTGGCTGCTATCATTTGCTGACCTCTGTTTTTGTTCACTTGCTCTTAGTATGTTCTTCAGAACGAAGTATCTCTTGAGTACTGGCTACATATGGAGCACCGGAGATTAAACAATGAACAGGAGGGACATGGTCCATTCCCACATGTAGAAGGAAAGCATACAAAATATGTAATCAAACCCCCACATGGTGACAAAATTCTCAGGGTAACTAGCCAACCTTTTACTTTCTTCCTAGTATTTAATCAGAAGAAGCTCATTTTTTAATATAATTTTGTGACACTAACTGGATCCTATATTCTGAACAGTTTAAGTTAAAATATTCACTTTAGAAAATCAACGACTACTATGGTAAAATCAGACAGAACCAGAAATTAAAAGTGAATTCTGCTTATAGACGCATTTATTGGAATCTAACTTAACCTTCTTCATTGACATAAAATACAACTCCTCCAACATACCTCTTTCACCTTACCGGAATCAATGACAAAGACAACATCATTGACTGTGATGCTGGTTTCAGCAATGTTGGTGGAAAGGATCTGCAATGGAATGTTGCTACAGTTAATACGAAAACAGGACCAACAACTAAGAAAATGGACAAAAGAAGATTTTATCAAGCTTACTATTTTTCGAACACCGGCAGGTGGGTTTTTCAATACCTTCTTCTGATCAGATGTTTGCATATTTGAATGAAGCATGAAGACTTGATATCTGTTGACAATGAAAGGGAAAAGACACTATGGTACCCATCCATTACTTAAAGCAGCAAATGTAAAGCTTTAGCTTTTACCTGTGTGTGTTGTCAGCAAACCGCTTGTCATCAAACAGGATGCGATCTCTCAGTCCAACAATTTCATCATACCCAGGTAGGAATATTAATATTGCACCTTGGAGAAGAATAATTTTTTAAAATATAATCTCTGCTTTTACAAACCAGAACCAATCAACAGAACCATCTATAATCAACTATATCACATTTTCAGGGACTAATCAACTGTAATATTTATGACGCGTAAGAGATTTATGCAATACTGCCAATGGATTACACAAAAATCTGTACACATAAAATAGTAATTCTGAAATTGAAGCATACAGTGCTGTTCCAGTTGGTTTAGACAGCAGTTATTTACCAGCATCGCAACCATGGCAGATATTGTATAGAAGGTGCATGATCAAGTCCAAGTCTACTTTTTCATCATCAAAACTGTGATGATACGCTTTCAGGAGCTCTCTGTCTTCTGCACTGAGGTCACTCCCGTTTGTGTGAACCAGAGAACTTTCATCCAGATTTCCAAATTCCAGTGAAGCACTAGGAAAAAAAAAAACAAAAACAAACCTTCAATTTTCATCAAAAAGAGTAATCCTTTAAGGCCAACAATTCCCATGATGTCCTTCTTCAAATGTTAAATACACCCTAAAGAGGGTAAGTGATACTTAATGTCTCAGCTACAGTCCATGTTTTGGTTTACAGTACATTCTCCAAAGTAAAATTTGTCTGTAAGTGATTTTTGAAAACACAACCTGAAGACATTTCTCCAAAGACAATATACAAATTGCCAATAAACACATTGAGAAGATGTTCAACAACATTAGTTACCACAGAAGTGAAAATCAAAACCACAATGAATACTACTTCACACCCACTTGAAGGACTACAAACAAAAAGACAAGAAAGTGAGTGTGGAGAAACTGTAACCATCATACATTGCTGGTGGGAGCATAAAATGATGAAGCCACTTTGAAAAACAATATGGCAGCTCCTCAAAATGTTAAACACAGTGTCACCACATGCGCCAGCAATTCCACTCCTCAGTATATAAACAAAGGAGATGGAAATACAGGTCTACGTAAATATGTGTACACAACTGTTCATACCAGTATTATTCATAAGAGTCAAAAACTGGAAACAACACAAATGTTCATCAACTGATGAATGGTTAAACAAACTGATGTATCCACAGAGTAGATTATTAGTCAGAAAAAGGACGCCTGCTACAATATGGTTGAACCTTGAAACATTATGCAAATGAAAGGAGCCAATCACAAAAAGACCAGGTATTACATCATTCCACTTAGATTAAGAGTATGGAATAGACAAACCTGCAGAAACAGAAGGTATACTAGGTGTCTAGAAATGGAAGAGTTGGGTTTTTTTTTTTTTTTTTTGGAGAGGGGTAATGAAAATGTTCTCAAAACTGACTGTGGTAATGACTGGATAACATGGGTGAACTATGTGATATGCGCACTTTATCTTAACAAAACCTAAAAGACACAAAATTTTAATCATCATTTACATTTTCTTAATAGGCTGATTCTAATTATTCACTTTATAAACAATACTCTGAAGAAAAGTCCACATTAAAAAAAAACAGACATAATTCTACAGGTACCAGCTTAACATGACTGCTAATTTGGTAATTCTATTCTAAAAGCAGATTGGTTATGCTATTTTCCAAAGGCCCAGAATCAGCATAAATTAAATAACAGCTTGTTTCTTCATCTTCTATGTAAAAATATAAACTACTGCCATCACTAGTAACTAAGATTTCTAGAAGTTCAGTTCAGCCCATTTCTCTTAAAGAGCTTAGCAGAAAATCAGCCTGCTCTCAATAGGAAAAATATTAAACTCGTAGTATTTTAAATTTAAGACCCATTTTAAAATATTCCAATTTTTTTTTTTTTTTTACTTCTTAATAGGTAAATGAAGAGGGTAGTATGTTCTTTTGTTTAAAGCTCTAACTTTAGGGAAGCCTGATTGGCTCAGTCAGTTGAGCACCGAACTCTCGATCTCGGCTCAGGTCATAACATAGTCATGGGATGGAGCCCTACATCGGGCTACATACTAGGTGTGGAACCTGCTTGAGACTCTCTCTCTCCCCCTCTGCCGCTCTCCCCAATTAACACCCTCAAAAACAAAACACTAACTTTACATATCAATTATCAATAATCTAACATTTTATTAATAAATTTAATTTTAAATATTTAAAATAGATGATTGATAATGTCATGATCTGTGGACTAAAAAGAAAGCCCAGTTAGCCAGGATAATTAGGATATTATCCCAATAACTACTGTATTTGGTAAGCTATGGTGTCTACTGAGCTACTTCCAGCATGCTAAGAAAGTCTAGAGCATTCAAAGTGTTAGCACTAAAAGGACTACAAGTTCTGGGTGCTATTTACTGAAATGACAGCAAATCCTGCCTCACCATAATTAGCACTGGATCTGCTAAGAATGACTCTAAACATCATTATCATTTAACTGAAATTAAAACAAGACTAATTTCATACTTCAAACATTTACTTCATCTGCCATCTGAGACTATGTAGAATTAAATACGAAAACCCAATTCAGATAAACATTTATATGTTCCTCAATAAAAGGTGTTTTAATATATGTTAACTTCAAATTCTATTTTTTTTCATTTTTGATTCTTACAGGTTAAAAACAGATAGATGCCATCCATGTATTACTAAACACATTTTCTTCGGGTACCTTTTCCTTTAATAAAATATCTTTCTCTTCTCTTAAGATATCTAATCCAAAATCTACACAATCTAACCTTAATTTACCTAAAACCATTGTTCAGTGACCAAAATGAAGGATTCGTTTCATAGGATTTTGAAAGTATTGTCCAATTCTTCTTTCTTAAATCAAAGGAATGCATATACATAGTGTTAATAAAGAAATGGTTTGCTAAAAGTTACAATAAATATCCCTCTCATGGGTGGGGGATGGGCTAAATGGGTAAGGAGCATTAAGGAAGACACTTGGGATGAGCGCTGGGTGTTATACGCAGGGTATAAGTTCCTGTTTTATAACACATTGTTTCTGTTTCATGAATACTTTCTATTAGTTTTTCAAGTTTTCTTCTGGCTACTAATGCTTAGTTCCATCCAAGTTCCGGGTTTTTTGGTTGCTATTGTGGTTTGTTGGATTGTGGGTGCTTTTCCCCCTCAAAGATACCTGGTGATCAATGCTCAACAGTTTGTTCACCTTTAAAGATAACGCAAAAAAAAAAAAACCCTCCATGTGCACAGATGGTCACTGCTGAGCTATCTGGTTTAAAAGATGGTCATTTCACTGAAGGAATACCCAGCCTTCTATAATTCTAATTCTTTTCCTTCAGTTTGGTCTGTTTTCTCAGGGGAGAATTCTCAAGTTTTCTGCTAAAACACATAAGCTTCAAACAGGAAAAGGTGACAGGGATAGCAGTGGAAGGGAGAAGATGGTATGTCAACTTTCAGTCTTTAGACTTTCCTGTTTGACGCCCCTCACTCCTACCCTTCCACTGTGCCTGGTAATTCCAAGTCCAACATTTCCGCGGCTTGATTTCTTCATATATGTCCCACTTTCTGCCAAGGCAGCGGAAGCGGTATCATCTGGTGGAGTGGAAGTGGGAATCTGGAATTCTAAATGTTCCTCACAGAGAATTTCAATCAATTCTGGGTTTTGTTGTGTTTTTTGTTTTTTGTAGGGGGGAGGGTTTGTTTTGTTTTGTTTTTTGGCCCTTTCTTTCACTGTCATTCAGAAGTAGTTCAGTGAGCCTCTAAGAAGCTAAAATGAATCTGATTCTCACTGGCATGTCCCTCTGCAGGCGCCGAGGTTTCAATTTTCTCAGCTCTGCCACGTCAGCCACCACCGATCCACTAGCCTTGTATTACCCAAAAATTTAGTATCTTCCATCAGTTGCAATGACCTCTTCTAATCTCTTTCACTTTATTAGCTTGCACATTCCTTCCTTACCATTTCAATGATGTTTTGGGAAAATGCAAAGGTAAACTACATGTGTTTTGGCTATCATGTTTAACTGGAAATCCCCCTCCTGTTTGTCAAAATAAAATAAATTATTACAGTATAGTAGATCTTACCAGCACCCTAAAAAAACAATTTCCTTTCCTTAGAATTCCTTACAATTCAAAAAACAACAACAAACACACAAAAGAAAATCTCTGAATAAGAGTCTGTAGCCTACAGTGTCATATTCTATGATTCTCATGGCCAAGCTTGTAAAAATGAAGGTAGGGTTAATTAAGCACAGAATAAAGTTTTACCTGTAAGATTCCAGAAGATCCACAATTTCAGTCTGTCCAAAGTGTTTCGCCCAATCTAAAGCCATCCTGCCAAAATTCAAAGGCATCAAATTATTAGATAGATGATGTTTTCAAAATTATAAAACTAGTCATATTATTCAGTCACCCATTAGAGATGTTCCAGCAATGATTATAGAACAGCTTTTAACAGAAAGGCAAACCTAAAAATCAAAGACGGTATGTGTAGCTACACCAAGACACATAGGGAATGGATGTTGTTCGCCATTACCAGCCATTCGATGCTTTACTGTGCACGTTGGCTCCCATGCTGATTAACTGCTCTACTTGACTGGAAAAGCCTCGTCCAGCAGCGACCATCAGAGCTGTTGCACTGGTCTCGCTGTGCCTGTAATCAACTACAAACAGGACAAGATAAACACAAGTTTTATTTCCAAATTTTTTAAATCATTTTAATTTTTTAAATTTATTTTTGAGAGACAGAGCGAGCAAGGGAGGGTCAGAGAGAGAGGGAGACACAGAATTGGAAGCAGGCTCCAGGATCTGAGCTGGCTGTCAGCACAGAGCCGGACGCGGGGCTCAAACCCACAAACCGTGAGATCATGACCTGAGCCAAAGTCGGACGCTTAACCGACTGAGCCACCCTGACACCCCCATTTTAATTTTTTTTTAAGTTAAATGAAAGAAGTGAGTGTCAGGAGGATTTTCTTGAGATTTTGCTCCTTAACCCACTACATGATAACAGTATTACATAGCCCTTAACTCAGATCATCCAAGGAGATGTTACTGATATGCTTTTAATATAAACACGAGGGAGGAGGGGAGCCTAGGTGGCTCAGTTGTTGAGCATCCAACTCCTGACTTCAGCTCAGGTCATGATCCCAGGGTCATGGAATCAAGCCCCATGTCACGCTCCATGCTGAGTGCAGAGCCTGCTTGGGATTCTCTCTCTCTCACCCTCTGCCCCTCTTCCCCAGTCACGCTCTCTCTAAAATAATGAATGAATGAAAGGATGGATGGATAGATAGATAGATAAAAGTGATGGAATAGGGACAATCATTTGGAAGGCAGGAGAAGGAAAGATTGCTGCTAAGCTGTCTTAAGCTCAAAATTATAATTAAAACAGAAGAGGAAAACTAGTAACTTGCAAAACCCTTAAATGATCTTTGTAGGCCTGGGTAGTATCTTAATCATCAAATGACAAGATATGAAGAATTAAAACGTTAATATTCATCAGCAACTGGTAACGAATGCTTAAAAGTGCAAATGCAAAGTCTGAGACCATTTTTTGTTGTTCTTTTGTTTTGTTTTCATTCTACCATTCCAGGCTGTTACTTACTGACATGCTTAATGGAAATGACGTTGGCAGAAAGTGTATGTCCCATAAAATCCCTCCATGAGAAAAACAAAGTTCTGTAGAATTTAAGTTCTTTCCTAGAATATATGTCTCAAGAAATGCAATATAGTAAAATTGCTTAGCACCAGTTTGCCTTAATTACAAAACTGGTAATTTCAAAAAGAAATCACCACTGGGGAAAAAAAAAACCTCTGCACTAAAATATAATTACAAATGGAAAACTTTAATTTTCCATAGATACCAAATTATCCTCGCTGTTTAATACTCTAAAACATGGTAACCATTAGTTAAATACAAGTCGACGATTCTTAAGGTAGGAAGGAAGACTTAGAAGAGGAGAGAATTACCTCAGGCTTCTTATTTCTAAAAGGAGATAGCCATGATTTACTCTAGATTCAAAGTCAGTAGGTCTGGGATGGCCAGGCTGATGCATTTTTTAAAAGGTCTGAAAAGATTATGACCTATACTCACTGTAAGAGAATTACTGATTCAACTAACACTCATTTGATAGCTTTGGAGAAGAGAACCAAAAATGTGCAGATTTTTGAGCAGCAGGGTACGAATTAAGTATCCAACAATTCTTTAGTACTCCTCTCTGTAAGAGATGGAGCCTAATTCCCTTCTCCTTGAGTAAGAGCTAGAATAACTCTAAAAAGGTATCGACAGCTTCCTGCTTGCTTTTTCTCCTTCTCTTTCGAATCACTCACTCTGGAAGAAGCCAGCTGCCACATCCTAGGAAGAATAAGACAGCCAGCCCTAAGAAGAGGTCCATGTGGCAAGGAACTGAAGCCTTCTGCCAAAAGCAGAGACAACTAGAGGGAGGAGAGCAAACCATGAGAGACTCTTGAATGTTGAGAACAAACTGAGGACTGATGGATACAGGGGAGAGGGGAAGGGGGGTGATGGGGATGGAGGAGGGCACTTGTGGGGATGAGCACTGGGTGTTATATGGAAACCAACTTGACAATAAACTATTAAAAAAAAAAAAAAAAGTAGAGACGACCAGAGGCCTCTTGCCAAGAGCCACGCCAGTAAGTCTTCTCAGAAGCAGACACTCCAGCTCCAGTTAAACCTTCAGATGACCAAAGCCCCTGACAACAGCTTCACTACTGCTTTATGAGCCACCACTAGGAGCCAGAACCACTCAGTTATGCCACTCTCAGATTTTTGGTTCTTAGAAGCAGTGTGAGATAATAAAGTTGCTAAGTCTGGGAATCATTTGTTATGCAGCAATAGATGACTAGAACAATAAGCAGGACAAAGAATAGCTTGCATCTGACTAATTACCAGTTGCTTCTACAGGATCACGTGGAGAAACTGGCAACATTAAAAAGAAGAAATCTATGAAGCCCAAGGTCTCCTGGATTACACGAAGTATTTTCAACTCTGGTGCCAATTTTTAGAAGAGAAATAAAGAGATGGGAAGTCAATAACTGTTCAAAGAACTACCACAACATTTTAGTCTACTTCACAAAGCTTAAAATATTAGCATAGTGTACTCTAGAAAATGCCCAGTGATACTTTTATAAAGATGCAGGACCTGGATGCACAGGATGATGCTGTCCAAATAATAGTATCATATACACTACAGAAATATCTAAGAAGGTCAAGAAAAATACATTAATACTTCGTAAATCTTTTAAGGCAACATGCCTCAGAGTTCAAATTTTCCTAACTTTCAGGTAAGATGGCTTAGCTTTTTTCTTTTGGAGATAAAAAGACTGCTGGAAAACTGGAGGTGAACAAATGTTCACATTTCCAAATTAAAAAAGTTACTTTTCAAAATACAGTTAAAAAAATAATTCAAAAAATCATTAAAAAAATAAATGACTAATAAACTGGAAAACAAAAAGTAGATCAGTAGAAACCAAACTAAATTTACAAAGATCTTCATTTCCTTCTTAAGACGTTTGTTAGATTAGTAGCTCATAGAATTATAACTACTTGAACAACCACACCTAAATAAATACTGACCTAACGCCTCTCTAGCATATATAGTGCATGGCCATTGACTGGGACCGCTTGAGTTAATAAACTGAGAAAGTTTATTATTTCACTANAAAAAAAAAATCAGAACAAAAGTAAATGATAGGAGACATTTACTTAATAAAATCTCATGTTAAAAAGCAAAAAAGAACTAGAAGTTTCAAAGGTGATATGAGTCAGTAAGACAACATGGTTGGCAAACAGCTATACTAACCATAGGCCGAATTAACGTAGGTAAAGAGTAGAGGTTTTTAGGTTGACTAACCTACTCTACCTGAAGCGAGTCACTAAGAAACAATAAATATTTAAAGCTATGACGAGGGGCACCTGGGTGGCTTAGTCGGTTAAGTGTCCGACTTTCGCTTAGGTCATGATCTCGCGGTTCANGCTATGAGATGAGATCCACATAAGAAGTGTAAACTGAGGCAAGGCCTAAGGACTGAGGCATGGGCCATTCCATATTCAGAGGTCAGGAAAAGGGAAAATTCTGTGAAGGAAACCAAGAAGTTCCAGCTGCGGAAACGAGAGAAGAAAATAAGTCAAGCATGGAATAGGATAGGCTGATTGAAGGAAACATTCCAAGAAAGGAGTGATCGATAATAAATATAATAATAATAACACTGAGTTTAGTTGAGGGGCTAAACCACTTGACATCTAAACCCTCTCCAGTACTGACCTTCTCTGGCCTTTTATTCTGTCTTTTGCCTAGAAGGCTTCAGAGTTCTGAAACTCACCTCTAGTTATCAATATTCACTATAATCAACTAGTAAAATCAGGCTAGGTCATTCTGAAAACATATCACATGACATAAAGCATGTGCACGTGAGTGAGTACTTGAGCTAGTATAAAGAAAGGTATGCTAAAATTCTCCATTTACTAAATACAAAATCTAGTGCAAAGTTATCAATCTTTTTTTTTTCCTTCCTTTTTTGAAATCACAAATTTCTTCAAAAATCCAAGATATTCCCTTGGGAGGGAAGGGAAATGTATTTATCTGTACAGTATATATATAGAAAAAATACTTTTGCACATAACTATCATATATTCACAAACCCCACATAACTATTCTGAAGACAACTAGATTAAGAATCTCTGATTTAGGGGCACCTGGGTGGCTCCATCAGTTAGGCATCCACCTTTGGCTCACGTCATGCTCTCACAATTTATGAGTTTGAGTCCCGTGTTGGGCCCTGCCCTGACCGCTCAGAGCCTGTAACCTGCTTCAGATTCTGTGTCTCCCTCTCTCTCTGTCACTCCCACCCCCCTCCCTGCTCACCTGTGTCTCTCTCTCTCAAAAATAAACATTAAAAAAAAGAAGGATCCCTGATTTAACACAATATTTATTCTACTATGCTAATAAGATCTTGATTCGTCCATCTGAAGTAAGTACTCCAAAAAACAAACTACTGGTTGTGAACAAAAAAATGTAGTAATACATTCTGAATTAAACTACACTTCCACCATAAACAACTGTAAGAGTCATAAAAATATTTTTCAAAGAATTACACATACCGCTAACATTTTCAGTTAAAATAAGGTGAAAGACCTGAGCGAAGGCATCGACGTCTTTATGTAGCCATATGTCAGAAAGACAAGCATCCATTTCCTTTATTAACCACGGTTCAAGGCAATTCACATCTTTTTCTGTCTTTAAAAAAAAAAAAAAAAACAAATGCAGAGGTTATAAATTACCTGACAGCCTAACCTTTGCTTACAAAGAATGTGAGATGACATAATGGCCCCAAGAACTACTAACCACACATTATAGCACAGGCCTTGACATAGTTTCTCATCTGAACACCAACACTCCACTTACAATATGGTGAATGAGTTTGTAAACAAAGGAGCATGAATTAGTCAAAATATTACCTAAGTGTGTTTCTAGCAGAATGTTGCTACCTCTCCCTGTACACCAGTGGTTCTCTCTCCCAGCTGCACATGAGAGGGGCCATGCCCAGTGTTCTTCAACAATGATGTCAAGTTCATTAGCACCTCTAGGTGGAGGCTGGATTCCACGGGGCTTTAAAATAAGTTCCTGAGGTGATGCTCACATGCAACCAGGCTTGAGAAACACTGATTTAATGGTAAAATGCTATTCCTGAACCAAATGGATGTTTTCTCTACTCTGTAACTTTTACACATCCTTCAAAAGCAATTTTTAAAATCGTATCTATAGTTCGTTTGGATGCTTTAATAAACAGATCTGTTTATCACCTGCATATGTACCTTCTCATGCTCAAAACAGTTACATTCTTTTTGCAAAAAGTGCAGAGGCCCAACAGTATTTTACATCCCACTAATCACCGGTGCCTTTTAAAGAATTCTAAACCAGGATTAAAGACCAGAAGGAACCAGGGAAATCAGCTAGTTCCAGTTTTCAAATGGAATTCAAACAGATTCCATGGAAGCCAAGGTAGCAGAAGCCCCGTGTAGAGGGTGGACAGTAAGGATGGGCAGGCGGGGCTCCTACAAAATATTTCACTTGTAAAAGATTCTGTGGCAAAAGAGAAAAGAGAAAAGGAGAAGAAAAGAAGAAACTGAGGTCTACAGCGGGTCACTGATTTTATAAGGTCACATAGCTGGTCACTTGTAGAAACACCAGCAGTATTGTTTATGGGCTCTAATATCAAAGGTTTTTTTCTCAATTTTCTCCTAACTGAGCTTATCTTACATTGTTTAGCTCACAGGTTCTTAAACTTTTGAGATGATAAAATATCAGGCAATGATAATGTATATCCATAGTATCTTTATTTTCTTCAAAAAATTTAGAGAAAATATTGAAATAATTTAAACTCAGATAAAAGATGCTGCATTTATCAAAAAAAAAAGTGTGTTAGAAAGTTGTTCTGAAAAATGTGTTGTATCCTAAGAATAACTAAGAGGATTACACTGTAATAATGCAGTAACATAATCTCATAAGATGTTCTTTAAACTACACAGTTTTCACTCAAAGTTATCAGTGTGAAACCAGCAAGGTCTTACCAACTGGCTGAAAACAGCATCGCCCCCGTCATCCAACAAATCATACTCTTCGGTCTCATTCGGAACTGTTCTCTGCCTCTGAGATTCAGGCTTGAAAGTATTCTCTTGAGCTGAATACCATTCTGTAAGAGTAGTTTGTTGCTTCTCTTCTAAGTTAGTAACAAAACAAAACCAAAAAAAGTAGATAAATGCTTCACTTTGGGGAATATATTGTGTTTTAAAAAATTAAGTGAATCTGAAAATAATTCAACGTTGGCTTTAATTTTTTTTTTTTTTTTTTTGGTTTATTTATTTTTGAGAGAGGGAGACAGAGTATGGGAGGGCAGGGAGGCATGGAAAGGGAGACAGAGAATCCAAAGCAGGCTCCAGGCTCTAAGCTGTCAGCACACAGAGCCCGATGCAGGGCTCGAACCCACGGACTATGAGATCACGACCTGAACTAAAGTGGGATGCTCAACAAACTGAGCCAACCAGGTGCCCCAGAGTTGGCTTTATTTTTAAGTTATTTTTTCAGACTACATTAATGAGAAACATTTAATGTTTACGCTTAAACACATCTATTTATGCTTAAACGTCATCTATTCCATGTATTAGTGAAGTTTACTTCTAAGTAAGTCCAAATTTCAAGAAGAGTATTTTAACCATACTATAAATATTGCTTAAAGCAATGACTAATATTCACACAGCACTTTGTAGAAAACCATTTACTGAACGTCTACCACTATGCCAGTTGTGTTAGTTACAAGTGATCTACAATTTTCACCTTCAAAAGCTCAGAGCTCTACTAGTTCTATGAGCTACATATGAAATAGGAATTGTTAGCTAATTGCTTTTCTTCAAGTGCAGAATCCAAAGAACGTAGGATATTTGTCCAAGGTCACACAGACTAAACAAAGGAATCAAAGCTTGAAGCCAAACCTTGCAGTTAAAAGTAAACAAGAAGAGGGGTGCCTCGGTGGCCTGATCAGTCAGTTAAGCGCCTGACTTCAGCTCAGGTCATGATGTCACGGTTTGCTGGTTCAAGCCCCAAATTGGGCTCTGTGCTGACAGCGTAGAGCCTTGAGCCTGCTTCTGATTCTGTGTCTACCTCTCTCTCTGCTCCTCCTCCACTTGTGCTCTGTCTCTCTCTCTCTCTTGCTCTCACTCAAAAATAAATGTAAAAAAAAAATTTTTTTTAAAGTAACCAAGAAGAATCTCACCCTAACTCAAAAGCTGAGATATGGCGTAAGTCATGATAAAGAGATATATTAATGGGCAAATAATGCTAAATTCTAAGTACAGATGCAGTTCATAACATCAAGATTTGAAAACTTGGCATCTGTATCACAGATGAGCCTGTTACCATTCACATGCCACTTCTTCTCACTGCCTCCCGCCCACTCCCCGGTCAGGTCCTCTGAGATGTGCTGTGGCGGATCACGCTCGTATCGTATGTGGCATGTCATATGTCATACATGCGGCAGCACATAGCTTTCAGCTTCCTTACAACAGTGGCTGCATCTCTGGATACATACACACTCAACCTCCTCCACCCCGGCATCCACTTTCAATTCGTCTTGTCATTTATGCACACAAACCACCACGTAGCAGGTATGCTTGGGACATAATTCTAATATAATATTACACAAGAATACGCAAGGAAAGAATACTTTCAAGTGTCCTTTTGTTCCACAGGATAAGACTCCAAAAACTCAATATTAATAGTACTTTTCTATTTGTTTGATAAGAGGCTTACCTCGCTGTTTTTCCTTTTTGTATTTTAACATTTCTTTGTTTGTGTATCCAGTAGTTCTCAAGATGTCTTCCAGAAACATTTCTTTTACTTCAAAAGGCCTTCCCTGTACTGAATAATAGGAATATTTTAAAGACTCGATTTGCAACACAGAGACAATGCACATAAAAACATGAGAATCCTGAGTTCATGAACTGAAGTATAAAAATCCAAAAGCAATTCCATAGGTCAAGTGATCCCCATAATATTGTCCTTTAAATCTAATTCTGATTTTCATTTTACAGAATTGCTCAGTTGCTTGCCTTTCCAGGGTTTGCTATCTACTTCTCCTGTGTCTGTCATCACAGTAGGCACCAGGGACACAAATCATAAGCAGAAACACAGCTGCCGCCTACTCTCCTGAAGCTTATATGCTAGCAAGGAAGACAGATATGAATCCAGTAATACAGAATATAAATGTAAAAACAGAGTTGTAATAAGTCCTCTCGGAGAAAAGCACAAGATACCATCACATAATGGGGGTCTGAAGAGGTCATGAAAATCATCCTCTTAGAGAAGATGAGGACCAAAAGAAGAGGTAAACGAAATACTAACCTATATGCAGAAGAAAGTGTACAATGAAGAAAACAAAAGCACATGCAAAGATCCTACGAAGGGAAAGAGTATGATGTCTTCAAGAAACTAATTGGCCAAGCTAACTGGAACATGGTGGGAGACAGGGAATAAAGAGGGGCTGTAGTTTGAGATGTGGCAAGAGAAACAGGTGAACCTTATTAAGGATTTAGGTCTTCATCCTGAGGTAATGGTTATCCAAAGCTTTAAGCTCAACAGAGTGCTCAACATCCTCGGAATTCTAGGTCAGAAAAGACCACTCTGGCTGTGGTAGTAGAGAACATGGACTTAAATGAAACCAGAAGAATGGGGGCGCCTGGGAGGCTCAGTTGGTTAGGCATCCAACTCTTGATTTCAGCTCAGGTCACGGTTACAAGACCAAGTCCCACATCTGTGCTGACAGTATGAAGCGTGCTTGGTATTCTCTCTCTTTCTCTGTCCCTCCCCCACTCTCTTGTGTGCTTGAGTGTGCTCGATAGATAGACAGATAGACAGACAGACAGACAGACAGATAGATAGATAGATAGATAAAAGAGAGCAGAGGGAATGGAAGAGATCAAGAAAAGAGAACAATATTTGAATGAAACTGGTGATGATAAAAATGGACAAGAGACAGACTCAAGAGATAGTCAGGAAGTAAAATCCAGAAAACTCAGAACTAAATTGGATATGAAAGAATGGGTCAACCATGTTTCTTGATGTCTGGCAGACAAAATGGATACATAATGTGGTTCATCTCAGAGGTAATAAGGAAAGCTAAAAGCCAACAGGCTGGTTGGTGGGAGCTGGGGTTTGGTTTTAGACATGTCAAATATGAGGTGCCAAAATGAGCTTTCAATGAGCAGATATGTAAAGTTTTATAAGACTGGCTTGTGACATAGGTGATTAGGTTGACAACACACAAGATTTTGTAGAAGAGATTAAATATTTAGCTTGGGACATATTAGAAATGAGCTGCTTATAAGACATCAAAGTCCCAAAGCTCTGAAGGACAGTATGAATTAGAAACAAAGATTCAGGGGGCCCCCAGCTGGCTCAGCTGATGGAGCATAGGACTCTTGATCTCAGGGGTGATGAGTTCAAGTCCCACTCCAGGCATAAAGCTTACTTAATTAAAGAAAAATGTTCAAAATAAACAAAAAATAAATAGATACAAAGGTTCAGGAGTCATGAGTATAAAAAAGAAAGCAGAAGCCAAGGGCATGAATGAGAGCTTCGAATTACCTGTCCATTTCCAGTACCTAGCAGGGTATAGCACAGATCAGGAAAGAAAAGGAAAAATAAAGGAAAGAAGGAAGGGAAGATAAATGAGAAGGGGGGGGAGGATCAAGGGAATAATTCCATTAAATTCCAATATATAAGCACCAGGCAAAAGAGAAGCTCACCAAGGAGACCATGAGGGTACAGGTGCTACTGCAGAATTAGGAGATAGTGTTGTCAAATACATTCTAGGATGTGAGTATTTCACACACAAAAAAGAGGGGCCAACCATGAGAAATAAGGAAAATTTAAGTGAGATTTTTGTGTAAAATTTAAATAGTAGGCTTGGCAATTATATCAATATCAAAACAATACTAATAAGAATACATGAATGAACAGACCCATACACTACAGAAATATAAATCACTTCAGCTCCTTGAAAAAGGAAAATGGCAAAACTTGTCAAAATTAAAAAAAGTGAAATTCTTTCACTCAACAATTATACTTTCAGCAACCTATCCCTACAAATAAGAGCCCCAGTATATAAGGATATACACACAGCATGTTTACTACAACACTGTTTATGGAAGGGAGAGAGGAGGAGAGTCTAGGACCAATCTGAGTGCCCCAAAATAAATGGTTAAATAAATCATGGTATGTTTGTATTGTGATATATTAAAATAGCTGCTTAGGGGAGCTTGGGTGGCTCTGTCAGCTAAGCATCTGACTCTTGGTTTCAGCTCAGGTCATGATTTCATGGTTCAGAAGGCGGAGCCCCACATCGGGCTCTACGTTGACAGTGTGGAGCCTGCTTGGGATCCTCCATCTCCCTTTCTCTCTCCACTTCCCCCACTCATTCTCTTTCAAAATAAATATGTATTTTTTTAAATTAAAAAAAATTTTAAGTACACAGGAAGTAAACACGGGAGTGTAGACCACTCTTTTCAAAGAGCCTAGCAATAAAGGGAAGCTGGAGGACAGAAATTAAGGAGGATACAGGACCACAATAAAATACGTTTCCCTTCAAGAATGAAAACTGCCCTCACAACACAGTATCAACAAGAGTGGGTGGACAAGGAGAGGATGGAAATATAGACAGATGAATGAGCAGGCAGGTCTCAGACAACACAGAAATGGATGCTCTCTGCTTCAGAAAATTCCCCAACTCCTATTAGAATAAATATAATCATGCCAAAAAGTATACTTTCACGAAAATCCTAGAAGAAATCTGACAATTTAACTTACTATAGATCACTGGACAACTTCCAAAGTATCTTATAAAAAGATTTACATCCAAGGCGGCACTAGAAAGAATAAGTTTCAAAGTTGGGTGCTTTTGCAACAGATCTCTTAACTTTGTAAGTAAAAAATCACTAAATCGATCCCTTTCATGTACTTCGTCCTGCGGTAAACAAAAAATAAAACCATGGAATAGTTAAAACATATGGATGACTAAGTCTTTAAAATTATGGGGCTGCTGGGTTTTATAGCAATTCAAATTAAACGTGAACAAGGCCGATCAGTACTGTGAAAGTGTTGTATTGGACAATTCAGAAATAGTCAGACATTAACAACCGACTGTGCATAACAAAGCACTGCTGCTTAACAGAGTATAAAAGACACACAAACTACAACAAATTCTGAATGAGTGGAGTCTAATTTAATGTATTTTTAATAAATACAGAATTTATTTTAAAATTCAATTAGCATCAGGGTACAGGTGCACCGCCCTTTGGTCTGAATGCGCAAAACAAATAAGTTTCCTAAAGCTGCTTATTCAAGCTTCTGAAACTTAATCTAATCCAATTGTTTTCTGACACAAACTGGATAAAAGCTTACAATTTTTTAATAAGGTGGTAATTCACCTATTTCATCAGCAGCTACTTAATTTAACAGTTTAACTATGAAGTTAAATGACTAAACAGTGAAGACTGGGAAATACGTATTAGCTAGAGGCGGAATCAGATGACTCAAAAGAGGAAAAAAAAGAAAATTTTCACCATTCTGGGGAACGCTAAGGAGCTGTATCATTTTCACATATAAAAAGCACTTTTTAAAAATCTACCTACTTACTGAATTTGCCCTCGTAAAACCTAATGGTAAGAATTATCTTTACTTAATACAAGTAAATTTTATTTCTAATAATTATAAGCAATAAAAAGTAACTTCATTATAATACCTGTTCAAAAAAGATTGGCTCTCCCCCATCCTATTCTAAAAATATAATTAATTACATAGTCAGATTGTTAAGTGCTTTGAGTTGTAGAGGGCAAACTCAGCAGTATTCTTACCACAATGACATGTGTTACAGTTGACAGTGTACTATCTCCTGCCATCAATGTACGAAGCAACACCCCATTAGTGCAAAATGTCAAAAGTGTCTTTGGAGAAACCCTTTAAAAAAAAAGAAAAGAAAGCACACAATTATAACTCTTATACATAAAACACGATCATATTACATGTTAATCTCATATATACTTTAATAAATGTTAAAGTCACTAACAATAGTGTAGTGGTTTGAATGCTTTATTAGCCAAGTTATGTGAAATATGTGTTTCATATCTGACAAACTCGCAAAATTTTTATTACTAACAGCCTTTTATTAATTGATTATTTTAAGAAACCATTAAATAGATTTTTAAAAAAAATGAACCCTAAAGAGGAAAAATAATTTGTGTTTAATCATAAATCCCTCTATGAAATGGGATTTGTACCTATGGCCCAAACTCTTTCTCCAACTACGTATTCACAACCTTGTTAAGTTCAGACATGACCTCAATGTCCTATCCAAGACTTACTTGGAGCAAAATGACCATCTAACTTTTCAACTAACATAGTCTCTATATTTAATGAAATATAAACATTAATCTTTTCTAAGAATGCTAGGCTACAGGAGAACCATTGTTACCTGCTTTCTAATCGGATCTGATATCCAATTGTTTGACCAATCCTTTCTCTTCTCTCTGCAGCAACTCTTTCGGCCACAGCAATAGCCGCTAACCTTCTTGGCTGGGTACAAAATATACGGCAGGGGATACCATTTTTAAAGCAATCATCTAAAAGGAACTGAGGAATCTGAAATGAAAGTTTTAAAGTGCTGTAAAATGACATGACTATACAGGCAGAAAATCCAAGTCAATCACAACTGAAAAACTATTGGAATTAGGAAAGTTCTGTAACATGTCCAAATATAATCATAAAACCAACAACTTTCATGTAACTTCCAATGATCAGCTAGAAAATGTTGTTTTCAAAGAACTGATTCACAAGAGAAACTAAAACTTAAATATTAAAAGCGAATTCATACAGGGGCGCCTAGGTGGCTCAGTTGGTTAAGCCTCCGACTCTTGGTTTCAGCTCAGGTCATGATCTCATGGTACGTAGTTCAAGACCCCGTAGGGCTCTGCGCTGACAACAGGGACCCTGCTTGGGATTTTGTCTCTCTCTCTACCCCTCCCCTGCTCACTCCTTCTCTCTCTCAAAATAAATAAACTTTAAAAAAGCATTTGTGAAAAACTAAATTCACAAAGGAATCATTAAGGCTTGCACAAAGATGACTATAAAATACAACTAAAACACACAAACTGAATAAAGAAATAGGACACAGACTTGAGTGGAAATAATCAATACTTCAAAAACGTGAATTCTGGGGCACCTCGGTAGCTCAGTTGGTTGAGCGTCCAACTTTGGCTCAGGTCATGATCTCAAGGCTCATGAGTCTGAACCCCATGGCAGGATGTATGCTGACAGCTCGGACATTGGAGCCTGCTTTGGATTCTATGTCTCCCTCTCTCTCTGCCCCATGCCTGCTCTGCTCTGCCTCTCTCTCACTCTCTATCACAAATGAATAAACATTAAAAAAAAAAAAAGATATATGTATGTGTCTGTATATGCATGTGTATATACACATACACCTCAAATGAAAGAATATGTAAATGTTTTAAGTTTTTTTTTTCTTTTTTGGGTTTTTTTGTGGGAAGAGCTGGGGAGAGGGGCAGGGGAGAGTGAGAGAGAATCCCAAGCAGACTCCATACTCAGCACAGAGCCCAATGCAGGGCTAGATCTCACAACCTTGGGATTATGACCTGAGCTGAAATCAAGAGTCAGATACTCAACCAACTGAGACACCCAGGCGCCCCAACAGTATGTAAATTTAAATTGGAGAGAAGCTATTATCAAATTGCCCTCCAAAACAATTTATACTCGTATTAGTAAAGCAGAGGATGCTGTTTTCCCAATACCTATACAAATACTGGATATCATCAATGTTTTAATTTCTGGCCATCTGATAGCTGAAAAATATAATCATTGTTTTGATTTCATTTCTTTAACTGTAAGTGAGACAGAGCAACATTTCATACATGTTTTAGCCTCTAGGATTTTTTAAAACTTGACTAGTTTATCCAGAAGCATAAATGAATACAAATCAGGAAACATTTAAGAGAATAAACCAGAATATTATGCTACATACTGCAAAATGACAAAAAGCAAAAAGAGGGATCCTGGTGCAGAAATAATTAAAGATACGTAACAAAAATTCCAGAAATGATCCAAGTACTATAGAAACTTCGTATTTGATCAAAAGTGGTACCTTAAGCGAAGGGGGAAAGAATAAGTAAATAAAAACTATTATTTTAGAACTAGATATTAACACGAAGAAAGTAGTAAGATAGATTCCTACCTGACATGATATTATAAATTCCAGATGGATTTTTAAAACTATAAATACAAAAATACTAGAATAAAATACTTATAGGAAAATGTTTTTTAACCTTGAGGTAAGAAATACCTTTCTTAGCATGACTCAAAGCCCTAAAAATAAGACTGACAGATATGACTAAATAAAAATGTAAAACTAGGGGCGCCTGGTGGCTCAGCAGGTTAAGATCCGACTTCGGCTCAGGTCATGATCTCACCGTTCGTAGGTTCGAGCCCCACGTCAGGCTGTGCTGACAGCTCAGAGCCTGGAGCCTGTTTCAGATTCTGTGTCTCCCTCTCTCTCTGACCCTCCCCTGCTCGCTCACTCTCTCTCTCCCAGAAATAAATATTTTTTAAAAATAAATAAATAAAAATGTAAAACTAATACACAAGATACCATAAAGCAAAGCTAAAGAGCAAACAAAAAAACTGAGAGAAATCATTTTTAGGGTATCTAACAGATAACAGGCATGCAGGCATAATATTTCAAGCACCACTAAATACCCTGCTGGTTATAACAACAGTATTCTCTACCTTAGCTTGAAAACCCAGACTCAGGAGGCCTCAACCCCTGCCTCCCTATTCCCAGAAGAGCCAAAGCTAACTATGTAGGAGGCTTTTTCAGAGGAGAAGACGACTTTGTCTTCCCAGAAGATAAACCCTCTACTCTGCTTTATGAGGCAGATAGCAACCCCAAACCACAGACAGGTTGGGACCTGCGCAGGCCTCAATGCCAACAGTCAACACTATATTAACATTTGTTATTATTAGTATTGCTGTTAATTTAGCTCCTATGTACAAAACACTGACAGGCGCTTTACAGACCTCTCTAAACTTCACGGTGAATGGGAGCAAGTATTAGCTCCATTTTACAAGTGAGGGCTCTGGCTCACAGAGGTTAACAAGACTCGTCTGGTCCATATTCTGTTCGTGATACAAACCACATCATGGCTTCTATTTAAATGGAGGCCTAAGGTGCTAGTTTAAAAATATTTTAAAACATTTCCTTTCTACCAATTCTCAAAATGTACTCCCAGTAGAAATTTATTTCTGAAATACCCATTAAAGTATCCAAAGGGGTTGTTTTTGTTAAAATACATGTTGTTTAAATCTGATATAAAACTACCATGCAGAGGGGCGCCTGGGGTGGCTCTGTTGGTTAAATGTCCGACTTTGGCTCAAGTCATGATCTCACAGTTTGTGAGTTCGAGCCCCATGTCCAGCTCTGTGCTGACAGCTCAGGGCCTAGAGCCTGCTTCGGATTCTGTGTCTTCCTCTCTCTCTGTCCCTCCCCCACTCACATTCTGTCTCTCTCTCTCTTAAAAATAAATAAATATTAAAAAACAACAACTACCACGTGGGAAAAAAAAAATTTTTCTTCCATGAACAACAAAAAAGAAACCAACCTGTGTAGTCTTTCCAGACCCGGTTTCTCCTACGATCAAAACTACTTTATTTTCTTTAATTATTTTAACAATTTCTTCTTGTTTCTCAAACACTGGCAGAGACTGCCTGAAAGAATCAAATTCAGATTCTCCTCTTTTCACTGGAATCTGAGGTATGCCATTGTTGAGTCGCCCACTCGTTTTGCTCATTTCCCGGTTTTCTTTGAAAATGAATAAAAGAACAAAAAGATTTATGATCAACATTTTTTAAAGAGTGGTAAACACAAAGATAAGTAATTTCTCTATTCAGTCTATGTAAAGTTAGCAAGCAGTAGCTGTGTGTTGTACTCTATGCTCATTATTCTTTAAAAAATAAGTTACAAAGTTCAGTAGTAATTAGAAAGCAAATTTCTAAAAGGACTTCTGGTGCATAATATTTACAAATAAACAAAAACCAATCACTCCATAACCATTAAAAAGAAAACGTGATTCTGATATCCTAAAAACAGTTTTGAGGCTTGCTTCTGTCAATAATGACACAAAAAATTAAAACTGCCTAAGTAACAGTGTGCATTATTTATAAAGTCTGTTATGTACAATATGCAAACACATTGTGAAAAGAAAAATATTGTGTGTTTAAAGCTAAATATGTAAGATTATATGAATAGAATAATATGTGTAACTATAAAGTCTTCATGCTTAACAAATTTCCTAATTGAGAATTTTCACCAAGCTACATTTAATTAACAAGACAAGAAAAAAAGAGCATCACGTGTTTTTTATTTCTCACATAACTCAAAACATTTTTGTGTGCATGGATTTAAAACTTAAATCCCTCGCTATCTAGAACCGTCTATTTTCTAAACTCTGCAAACCTATTCCAACAGACAATGGAAATTATGAAATCTGTTGCTTTAGGTCTTTAGGGATCTTCTCACTAGGAAGTTATTTCTCCAAATGATAAAATCACAACTTCATTCTATAACCTAAATATATCAATTATCTAGCCTTCAGCAAGTTAGTGTACTGAAGACTCTGTCCTCTTACCTGAAGCTAAAGCCCCAGTTCAAACCCACACTCATCAGCGGGCCTTGCCAGCATTAATACAGGAAAGTCCAGACCTTGGAGCCAAATCCCAGCTCTGCAGTTTACAGGCTGGTTGAGTAGCCTTGAACAAATTATTTAACTGCTCTGCACCTCAGTTTATTCACTCCTGAAACAGGAAATTCTTACCTTGGGAGGGTTGCTGTGAGGTCCTCTATAAAGAGTTTAGTATACTGCCTAGCACATAGGAAGTGCTCAATAAATGACAGCTGTTAACGTGACACTTAAAAGACTTGTCTAACTGAATGACATGCCTTAACACTGCATTTCATTCCCAAATTTTCACAGTTCTTTATCATTTCTAACAGACCATTCAAACTGAGAAATCTCATTGCATCTTTGTTGTTTTTTTTTAATTTATTTAAAATGGAAAAAGAACAGTCATCAATTAATAGGATAAACAAGGAAGCTCCCCAGAAAATACATACCAGCTTCAACTGCAAACACATTTCCTCTTTCTGTTTTAGGCAGAAGTTCAGTACGCTCTTTATTGGTGACAGGAAATCTCTGAATTAGGCTCCTAACAGCATGTTTTGTATTATGAGTCAAATTACAGGTCATCATTGCATGAGCTGTTTCTGATCCATCTTTCTTCTTCACAGTTAGGTATCTATTTGCTCCCTTTCTGAATATTAATAAAAATCATTTATTTACTATATATAGTCAATTGGTTCACATATGATGTACGCCTACTTCGACAACACGCCTTAAGAAAACATTGAAAAAAATCTAAATGCTTTGGGAGAAGATGCTAAAAATCCCCAAAAATTCAATAAGGCGGGAGTTTGGTGCTGAAGTGGCCAAAAGACCATTTTCCATTAAAATTTCAAAATGCTACCAATCCAGTTTTTAAACCACAAAAATGGCTTACTTACCCACAAATGTTACAGTCTTGTCTTAGCAGACTTCATGGTGGATGAAACATCACCAGTTAGTATATGCTGGAAGCATACAGAGGGAAAAAAACAATCTGAAAAGAATCTCAAAATGATAATTAAAAAGTTATGATTCACTGTCCAGACTACTATTTCCCACTGAACGCTTCCATAGGATACTGGTAATGTCACATCCCATGAAAACCTGTTAAGAGAACCAAGCTTAGTGGTTGGAGCAAAAAAGCATAAATCGACATTACTGATAAGTATTTTCATATGCATATGGGGGGGAAGAAATTTTTCACAGCTTCTGGCTCTAGCTTTCAGTTATAAGATAATAATGATTTATAACTCTTCTCAAATTATTTGATGTAGGTATATTGATTTCTTCAACTGGTCCATACTGACAATGTCTTTTATGACTTTTGTAGCTTCAAGAGTACGAGGTATAATGTTATACAAACAGAAAGTCCTCAAATGTGTTTTGAATGATTTAATAATATATGTCTACAATCTCGGACAATATTGTACTAGTAAAGAGCGTAGGCTCTAAAAGCATACCAATCTGGGTTTGAATCCTAGCTCTACCACTTAGTAGCTGTTGGGACCATAAGCAAATTATTTAACACCTCTGAGCCTAAGATAATAATAATACCTGACTCAAAGGATTATTCATATCATTAAATAAGATAATACATGTAAAGGGCAAACATCTGTTACAGAGTAAGCACTAAATGAATGAAAGCTGTTACTGTAATTATAGTCTGGGGGAAAAAAATCACTTTTTATTTTTAAAAAGTTACCCAAAATATTTCATAAAATGTTCTATCATTTGTTAATGTCACTATATTACAGAAATGAGCAATAAATCCACAAATATAATGAAAAATATATGTATAATTTTCCTAATTTTCATTAGTCTTAGAATTTTGAACAAAATCTTCACTGTAAAAATAATATAAAACTGGAAATTAACCTATTCAGTTTTAGCTTTCTTAAGTGACGATTTTGATTTACCAAGGTTTTTAATTTCTGGAAACGTTTTATGGAATGCTTTAATGAATTTTATGCTTTCCGTGCTATCATCTACTCTCTAACAATTATGGGATCAAGATGAAATAACTAAATTTAACCTGATTAGGAATTTCAGTTATTTCCACAGTAAATCAGAATTACTGGATTCTAAAGATGATCTCTGTAGTAGGTTCTTTTCCATGGACCTTTCTGAAAATTCAGCACAGTCATTATAGACTTAATCATTCATTCCCCACTTACTTCATAAAGATTTTAAGTGCAGAGGGCAGGAAGTGTGCTGGAATGGTCACTAGAGCAAGACTCAGTAGGCTTGTGTTCAGAGCTAGTAATAAAAATCTTTCAACTAACTAGCAATGTAATCAAAAATCGGTTTCTCTCTCTGACACTGCATACAAGTTAGTTCAAAAATCTCTACTATTTCTGTCAGTTCCAAGATGCTTTAATTTTCTTGAAAGCCGTCTTAGGAAAGTGATGCCGTACTTCACCTGTAACTAATTTTATTTCATTCATTCATCCGATCACTAATCATATATTAAGCAACTATTCTACGTCAGGCATTATGCTGGAAGCCGGGGTTACAAAGTTAAGTAAAATATACTCTCCTCAATAAGCTCACAACTAAAATCGGTCAGATTCGAACTTTCCTAACATAGGCTGCCTACTAAGAATATAACATTTATGTATAAAAAGAACCCATACTGAGCATGTGTGAGGACTCACCCATTACCATTTAAAATTTACCGAATTCATTTTGAACATGGATGAGGGGGCAGAAAGATATTATCAACTTGGTAGTTTTTATGTTTTAGTACAGGATTCTACTTGCGGCTCTCAACGCTCATTCCTCCCATATTTAGTAACACAGTGACACTGATAAATGATAAAAAGATAAGTGAAATGTTTGGTCAAATATGTGCCTCATTGTTTTGAGGATGAAAACATTCAATCCAGCAGACATCTGTCCTAATACACCCTGAGGTTTCACTTTGTTTTCATCCCAAAGTGGCACTACTCTGAACAAAACCATTATAAGACTCCTTTTCAAAGCAAAGTTAACTAGAAACTAGCTGCAAAACGTGGAAGAGATGCTAAATAAATTAATATCACAATAATTTTTTCAAATAATGAAATGCAAGCTCCATATGCACTTTTTAAATATAAAAGTAAATATGCTAAAATTATAGGTGTGAACACCATAATATCTAATTTCCAAAGTGTGAAAATAGTCAATATGTGCTATAATGAAGTTCTGGCATTTCAATGGCTTCTCCCTTTTAAAGAAAAATAACTCATCAAATTTGATGCAATTTTAATGTTAATCAATTTATACAGCATGTTACTCAATATTTAACTCAAATACTGCCCTATGCCTTACTATTCTCCACTCTCCAAATCTGTAAACAGTTTAAAAACTCAGCTAAGGAGCCAAAATCTGAAATGACTTAAAAATCTCACAACAACCCAGGCCTTAATATCTCAAAAAATAATACATATTCGTATGATGCTTTGCCAATGCACAATTTCCTATTTCCTTAATTTATACTTCCATTATGCAGAAAGATGCAACGACCTAACTCCAAACCATTTTCTTCCCAATACTGTAATACAGAACTGCAAATGTATTAAAGTCTGTATCATACTAATTTATACTTTCTTTTATGACTACATGGAAATTAATAAACCAAGCAGTTAGCTCTGACACTAAAAAAAGTTGCTCTCATATCATGGACACTATAATTGTGGTATATTGTTCATCCTGTGACTTTGCACTATAAGCAACTTAAAGATGAGACCTATCTAATAATTCCGTTTTAACTGCTCTCTGCTCCTAGGACATTACCATGAACTCACTGTGAACATCAAAAACTTGAGGCACCTGAGTGACTCAGTTAGTTGAGTATGTGACTTCAGCTCAGGTCATGATGTCACAGTCCATGGGTTCGAGCCCCACATAGGGCTCTGTGCTGATGGCTCGGAGCCTGGAGCTGCTTCAGATTCTGTGTCTCCCTCTCTCTCTGCCCTTCCTCCCCTCTCTCTCTCAAAAACAAACACTTTTTAAAAATGTTTTAAAAAAACTAATTAAAATTTAACTATGTTCAAATCCTGGCTCTGCCACTCACTAGCTGTGTGGCTTTGGGGAAAAAAATTTAATGTCTTCAACCCTGAACTGCATCATCTGTTATACAGGTACTAGGAATTATTACTAGAACATACTGATTAAGACTATTGTGAGGATTAAAGAACTTACTTAGGGCCACCTGACTGGCTCAGTCGGTTAAGTGTCCAACTTCAGCTCAGGTCATGACCTCACAGTTCACGAGTTTGAGCCCCGTGTCGGTCTCTATGCTGCTAGCTCAAAGCCTGGAGACTCTTTGGACTCTGTGTCTCCCTCTTTCTCTCAACCCCTCCCCTGCTCACACTCATGTCTCGTTCTCTCAAAAATAAACATTAAAAAAAATTTTAAGTAACCTACTTAAAGCACCTAGATTAATGCCTTTTGGACAAAAAATACTTAATAAATGTTGTCATCATTACTCTTGGGCACCACAGGTGATTTCTTTTCAATGGATGGCCCAAAATTCACTTTTAACCAATTTCTCCTATTTAAAGTAGAAGCAGAAAAGGAGAGTGCAGCACACATCTTTCCCAGGGAAGAGGCAAGGGAGGCAATAACCCGAATCTGAAAAGGGGGCTTTCGTGCAGAGCCTTCTGGTCAGGGTGGCTACAGCACGGGGGTACCTATGCAGTACGGACTTCAAGAAGAAACTCGTACTTGGAAAACCTATTTTCATGTAATTTATAGCTTCTCTTTCCGTAAGTCTTTAACAAAGTCCATTTTGTAAATTTCATTTCGCATAACTTGGACTAACAAGAACTGGAAAGAAGTTGTTTTGTTCGTGAACAAGTCAAAGAAAGTGTGCTCTTAAAACCAAAACACAGAGACCTCAGTTGAAGAAAAAATTTTAAGGAGGTGAAATTTTGGTATGGGAAAATTTGACTAAAATTTCAAAGAAAACCTAAGGCTACACTAACAGTAACATAAGTTTACTCCAACAAGAATATTTTCACCAAAAGATGAGCAATTATAGAAAGGAAACTGGAAAGTAGTCATCAGTTGCAAAATAAATTCAACTCTTCAGGAGGGAATGAAAAACAAAATCCAACACGCATGGCTGCATTTTGAAAGAAAGGAGAGCAAAAAGGAGAAAGCGATGAGGAAAAAAATGTCAACTATCACTCAGTAAACTTAAAATCTATTTTTTTTTAAATTTTTTAAATGTTTTTATTTATTTCAGCGTGAGCAGGGGAGGGTCAGAGAGAGAGGGAGATATAGAATCCGAAGCAGGCTCCACGCTCTGAGCTGTCAGCACAGAGCCCGACATGGGGCTCGAACCCACAAACCATGAGATCATGACCTAAGCCAAAGTTGGATGCTTAACTGACTGAGCCACCCAGGCTCCCCTTAAAATTTAATTTTTTAATGTTTCTTTATTTTGAAAGAGTGAGAGAGTGCACAGAGGGTGAGGGGCAGAGAGAGAGAAGCACAAGCAGGCTCCCCACTGTCAATGCAGAGCCAGACACAGGGCTCAATCTCACAACCATGAGATCACAACCTGAGCTGAAATCAAGAGCCGGAGGGTGCTCAACCAACTGAGCCACCCAGGTGCCCCAGAATATATTTTTTTAAACCTTGTAAAATGCTGAAAATAAACTACAGAATCCAAACTAAAACAAAGAGACATTCTTCACATCCTACATTTAAGAAATGTAGATTCCAAAGCTAGAGAACCGCGAAGTGAGAGACTGGGAGTTGAATCCAGGATTCCTGACTTTTCCTCCACACCTGGCTCTCTCTCAAATACCTATTAAGGAACCATGATGCTAGGTACATAAAANGGAGGGGGAGCAGAAAAACTAACTTACTAAGTTAATGAAGTTATGCTAGGAACTAAGGGGGGAAAAAACCTCTTACTCAAAGGTGAACAGAAAAACCCATGAAAATATAAGTCAGGTACAAATTCTCATACAAATAAAAAGAAAGAAAGAAGTTCTTCATACATACGAAAACAAGGAAAGGCATTTGAAAATCACAAGGACCACGAGATAAACACTGTATTGCCTTTAATCAAAGATAAAAAGGGGAGGGAGAGCAGTAAGAAATTTCCTAAGAGGGTCTGTCGAGCACTAGGAATAGCAACTAGGGACTAGATAAGAAAGCAGGGTTGGCTTGCCTCCCTTAGCATCTTTTTCCTCTCTTCAGTGTCTTCTCACCCACCTTTTTTTGTCCTGATAACTTCTACCCTGCTCTCTACCTTTCCCCAGGTTTCTCCATTCTGGATTATCCCTTAAACAACTGTGGTACTGAAGACAAATAGAGGGAGTCTACTCCAATGGACTTCTTTCCTAAAAGTAATTTCTTTTTCTTTTCTTTTTTTTTTTAAGTAGGCTCCACACCCAGTGCAGAGCCCCCACCCACCCACAGGGCTTGAACTCACCACCCCGAGATCAAGACCTGAGCTGAGATCAAGAGTCAGACACTTAA
Source organism: Crocuta crocuta (assembly GCF_008692635.1). Taxonomy (NCBI): domain Eukaryota; kingdom Metazoa; phylum Chordata; class Mammalia; order Carnivora; family Hyaenidae; genus Crocuta; species Crocuta crocuta. The sequence continues at coordinate 7,128,759 of NW_027533170.1, forward strand.
CTGACTGAGCTACCCAGACACCCTTCTAAGAGTAATTTCTAATGGTCATTTCTAAGTTAACTACTTAGAATTCAAAACCAGTTTAACCACAGAAATGATGTAGCTGCAGAACCATGTCTTTACAACAGATATTTCTAGGACAGACCTGCAACCTCTTATCTAGAACTTTTTTTTTTTTTTAATGTTTACTTATTTTTTGAGAGAGAGAGAGACAGAGAATGAGCAGGGGAGGGAAAGAGAGAACAGGAGACACAGAACTGGAAGCAGGCTCCAGGCTCCATGCTGTCAGCACAGAGCCTGACATGGAGCCTGAATCCCCAAACTGCAAGATCATGACCTGAGTGGAAGTCAGAAGCTCAACCAAATGACTGAGTCACACAGGCACCCCTACACCTCTTAAACCCAAGCAACAATGAAAACTCGAAGATCTCGGTTTGCAAGGTGAAAATTAATAAACAGAAACCTCATTAAAGTGGACTGGGGATGCTAGAAGGGGAGGTGGTAGGGAAGCCAAAACCACTCATGTCAATTACAGGAAAAATTGTCAAAGAAGGAAAGAAGATTCAATTACAGACCCCAACAGAAAAAGGTGTACATTGCATCCTCTGTAAGAAGTCAACCACCCCAGCAACTCAGCCAATTGAGAAACCAACATCACCCTGAATTTCTTGCTTCTCTCCAATGGACTTTTGTTCAAAACAACCCCTCCCAACTTCCTCCTCCCTCTCCATAAAATAATGTTCCTCTCCTCTGTTTGTTGGACTTTCGGATGGTTTTGTAGTAGTGTGCTTGTCCTAGATCGCAACTCTCTATTTCCTTAGAAACCCACCTTTTGCTGGTAAAATAATTTTTTTTTAATTTTTAATGTTTATTTTTGAGAGACAGAGAGGGAACATGAATGGGCGAGGGGCAGAGAGCAAGGGAGACACAGAATCCAAAGCAGGCTCCAGGCTCTGAGCTGTCAGTACAGAGCCCGATGCAGGGCTGGAACCCACAATCTATGAGATCACGACCTGAGCCGAAGTCAGTCACTTAACTGACTGAGCCACCCAGGTGCCCTGCCAGTTTTATCTTTAAAGCTGACAGTGGCAACTTCAGTTGATACCAAAGCCTTATTACACTGACATGAGGCTATTTCCAGTATTTATCTTACTGGGAATATCCTATGTTTTCTGGCAGAAATATTGTGGTTAAAGGTGCCTTTAACTTATGAGGGTTATTACATAACATATTACAAATATACCCTAAAATGTTTCTAAAATCTGAATCTCAAAATCTCCTTGGTCCAGGTGTTTTTGGACAAACGATTATGGCCCTGTACTCCTTTCATTTTCAAGTGCAGTATTTAACCTACCCAGAGGACTATGCCATGGGCATGCCCAAAACCTACCACTGCTTCCAGCACTGGCCTTAGTGATGTTCAAAAGGCACACTCACCTAAGCTAAATCCCATCTCACTCAGTAACATATTCCTGTGGACATTCAAATACCGGACATTCCTACATCAAACACTTTCATCTTAAGACTTTCCTGCTGTTTATTAATATACTAACCTAACAGTCATTTGTTTTCTATCTTCTTAACCTAAACCTTGGTAAACTGAAATTTTATCTTCCTTTGCCCTCTCAGTGGCTCTTAACCAGAGGCAATTTTGCTCCCCAGGGAACATTTTGACACTGTCTAGAGGCATTTCTGGTTGTTGAAACTGTGGGTGGAGGTGTTCCTGGCACATAGCAGATAAGGTTAGATACACTTCTAAACATCCTACGATACACAAAACGCCCTCCACAATAAATAACTATCCAGTCTAAAATGTTCATAGTACCAATACTTAGAAACTCTGCTATATATCAATCCCACCATCTTTATTCCCAAAATGAAATCATTCCACATAATTTCAGAGTTCTTCAATTTGGATGATTCAAGTGACCTTTTTCGCCCTTACAGATCAGTGACCTGCAAAAAATATATACTGTTTCTTCCTGGTCCATTCTATTTAATCATTTCTAATCATCAGATTCTTAAGTCAGTAGGAAAGAAAACAACGATAATGTATTCTAAAGTTACCATTAGAGAGGTGCCTGCGTGGCTCAGTCGGTTAAATGTCTGACTTCAGCTCAGGTCATGATCTCACGGTTCTTGAGTTCGAGCCCCACACTGCGCTCTGTGCTGACAGCTCAGAGCCTGGAGCCTGATTCAGATTCTGTGTCTCCTTCTCTCTCTGCCCGCCCCCCCACTCATGAGCTTTCTCTCTCAAAAAAATAAACATTAAAAAATAATTTAAAAAAAATTAAGTTACCATTACAGTACGGTAACCTTAAAATAAATAGTTCTGTAAACAACTGTACTTATTTTTAGTCCATCCACTCTTTTTAAAAAACGAGACTTGGTTTCTATGAAAAAAGAAAATATTCTCATCAAGCAAGCAACTTCAGCTTTTAAACTATTTTTCTTACATTTAATTTTTTTTTTTACCCCTAAGGGAAAACAAAAAATGGAAGGATAAGAGGAAAAGGAAAAAGCTGAGTTTGGTACAGACATAAATCAGTATCTACATACAATATAATTAATGTGAATCTAAAACAGGAATAACTACTTAAATGTAGTCAGAAACACTTCTTTTTTCTTTTCTTTTTTTGGCAAATAATTCTTTTTAAATAAGAAAAGCTATCAGCTTACCCTTTACTTTTAGAGACCAAACCAAGAGACTGACTCAATCGATGAATAAAGGCTCTTTCAGTACTGGTCAAAGAAGAAGGAAATTCCATTTCTACATAGAAAAAAACAAACAAACACAAAGTACCATTTGGGAATACACAATTTTCTTTCAAGGTACTTCAATATACACACACAGATATAAAATACGAAAAAAATCATACAAATAATCAAATTTACGTTATGTGAAAAGTAGATATTAATACAATAACCGCTAAATGTCTATCACAGTTGCGATATTAGTAAAAATTAAGGCTAAACGTGATAGAAGGCTCTAATGTTCTCCAAACATTACTCGTATGTGTGCTGGAATCTTCAATAGGTCTGACGACGGATGAACACATTTTACTCTCGTCCTTACTCGCTTCACTAACAAAGGGCTCATTTCCTCCCATGATGAAGTATGCTCAAGGATTACGAATGCTCAACGTCAAACCGCACATGGCCTTTGCTTTCCAGACTGCACAGACTTCTGTCAGACTGGATTTGTTGTTCGACACTATTGCTGAGACCGTGTGTAATATAAGTTCATTCTGTCCAGGTCATTGCCTGTTGTGGACCGTAAACTCCTCGAGTATCGAACGGGTCCCCTATTGAAGGCAGCAAAGCGGACTGGGCACTGGATATGTTGTACGGACGCCCGCGCGTGGGCTACTCGCTCTGCACTGTATGACCCAAGACGAGCAGCCTTCTAACCTTAAGAGGTGTGAGAAACGTTTTCATCTACCAAAGTCTGACTGTTTTCAAGTGTTTAAGGGTGATGCTCTCGGGATTTAAACAACACACGGCGTATCGCCAATGCATGTATTTGCCTGGTTTCCTTCTACCCTTCTACGTCTGTAGTTTCTCACCTAAGACTGACACAATTTACTTAAAAAAAAAAAAATGTAGGGACGTACCAATACCTAAAAACTGTCGCTAAGCCGCCCCAGGCTGCCCACAGGCCTCTCTGAGGGGAAAGAAACGCCTCTGGCAAGAGAGCAACCCGACTCCTGTCCCCTTGTCGTTAATGCCGGGCAAGTGTCTTAACCCTGCGGATGCGCAGGACGCCACGCATCCCACGGGCGCCGAGCGTGGCCCCAGGCCGCCGCGCGGGCCGGCGCGAGTGGGCCGGGGGGTCTGCCCTCCCTCCTCCGAGCCAGCCCCTTCACTCGGTGGGCCGGGCCTTGGGGGAGGCGGGGTCCCTGTCAGGAACCTCACCTCTCTGGTCCCCGTAGCGGAAGCGCTCCAGAGCGATATTGACCGCGATCTTCACCTCCTCGTCTATGCGAATGTCCTTCAGCCCCTTGGCCCGGCGTCCGCCCCCAGGGCCGCCCGGAGCAGGGCCGCCCCCGCCGCCAGGAGCGGGCGGCCGCGGGGAGACGCTGCTCGGCCTGGACATGGCCCGGAGAAGTTCTCCCCGCGGGGGCGCGGCCAGGCCTGCCAGCTGGCGGTCAAGGACGAGGACGGGAGGCCACCGCCGGGACTGGACCGCTCCGCAGACTGCCGGCGCTGGGCCGGGGTCACCGGAGACCTCCTCGCTACCCGCTCACCACAACAGCCCAGAAGGAGCCGGCACCACTGAAGCCCCGGCAAGGCCGGCAGCGCGGGCGTGATGACGTCACCGGGGCCGCGGGCGTCGGTGACCTCAGCGCGTCGGCCGCCCCTCGCGCCCGGTCCGCACCAGGACTATCCCGATTTTCTCTTTCTTCCCGCGTGCCCCCCCACCCCCACGCCTCCCGCACCAAGGGGCTCTCGTGCATCCTTTTATTCAGTCACTCATTCTTTCCTTAAATCCTTCTCGAATTCATTCCGTGAGCTGGTGTGCGCTCGCACCACGTTCCCGACAGGCACTATGCTAAGCCCTAGGTGTACGTTGGGGACCGGACAGACGTGGTTCCTGCCCTCAGGAGACTCACATTCTAGTGGAGTTACCAGATTTAGCACGTAAGGATGCAGGATGCCCGGTTTATTTGCATTTCAGATGACGAACCGTTTTTCTAGTATTCGAATTTCCTACGCAATGTTGGGAACACCTACAGTAATAATAATGATGATAATAATGAGGTATTCTACCCGAAATGCAGTTTTAACAGAGCATCTGTATTTTCTGGGACCACCCTAAATGAAAATGACAGACAATAAACGAGTATATGGTTAAATGATAGTTACAAGCGCTAGGTGAGATGATGGAATAGGAAGGTGGAACCCTTTATTTTGGAAGGTCAAGATTAAGAGAGTTTGCCCTTGCTTGTATACAACTCCATTAACGTAAACTCCATTAATATAAACCTAGTCCCAGCCACCCTAACTGCCTCCACTCGAGCCTTCCCGTGATCCATTCTGTAGAGAGCAACCAGGTATATTTTTAAAAATACAAGCCAAGTAGGATAACCCTCCTGCATAAAGCACTCCAGTAGCTCTTCGTTGCAACTACTAAAACCCCTCAATTTTTTACCATGACCCTCTCAGGATGCTGCCTAAACTGGCCTGTGCCCCACCTCCAGGAATCTCCTCGTCTCCACCACTCACGTGATTACTTACAGTGCTCAAATGCACTACTTTCTTTCTGTCCCTTGCCCACACCAGGTTCATTACCATCAGGGGAACTTTCTTTTTTTTTTTTTTTTTTTAATAAATATTTTTATTTATTTATCAGGGGAACTTTCCACGTTGCATAGTTTCCTCCTGCACAGGACAACCTCCCTCCCAGGACCTCATGTGGATGCCTCTTTCTTGTCACTTAAGGCAGGATTCTCTGTTATCTAGACAGGTTCTCTCACATCAATCTGTTCACATTTACCACTGTTTGAAATTCTTTTATTTATAATTTGCTCTTTTCACTAGAATATAAGCTCAAGAGTAGGAACCTTTGTTATCTTGTCAGTTTCATCAGCAGCTGAAACTGCAGAAACACCTAATAAATATTCATTGGTTGGCCATATTTTAGAATCGGAATTGGGATTGGTCATCTCTATCCTCTGAAAACTTTCTTCATGATCCTTGAGCTCCTAATCTCATTGGTTGGTTGGCTCGAATGAGTTCTGAATATGCAGAAATAGGTTCTACATTCTGTCCCTGGCATAGATATCATTGAACTACGTGAACATTTACTACTACCTTCATCTCTGCGTATCGTAATTTCCTTAGCTGTACAATAATAATACCAGCCATTTATTAAGTGCCCAGGGCACTGTCTTTATTTTCCCAAGCCTCATAAAACCATATGAAGTAGTTACATTACCTCATGACACAGATGGTAGAGATGAGGAAGCAGGCTGGATGGGTTTAAAATAACTGTCCCCCAAAATAAAAAATGATAATAATAATAACTCTGCCAGGGCCATGTTATTAGTAATTAATGAGGTAGAGATAGAAAGCAGGCCCAGCCAATGATGAAGGCCAGATTCATTCCAAGACAAAACTCAAATGTGAGATAATATCTGGATGGCCTTAGATATGCTGTGATAAAACATTTTATTTATTTTTTTACATTCTTTTTTTATCTTATTTTATTTTAAGTAATATCTACACCCAATGTGGGGCTCAAACTCTCAATGGGGAGATCAAGAATCACACACTCCATCAGCTGAGCCAGCCAAGGCGTCCCTGTGATAAAACATTTTATATGGGACCGGACACATTGTTTTCAGTCTCACTCCAAAACTTCTTAGTTTCATCATTTATTGGCTCCACCGTTCATTAGTTTTGTGGCTTGACTACTTACTCTGAAGTTCAGGTTTCCGATCTGTAAGTAGTTATATTTAGTACTCATTTTATAGGATCGTTGTGAATATGGTATGCTACGTAAATATCAAGCATTATTTAATGTCGTGTTCATTCTTTCCTCTCTTTTTTGTACAAATGCCTAAGTGCTTTAGGCTCCACACTGACAGCACAGAGCCTGCTTGGGAGTCTTTCTCTTCCTCTCTCTCTCTCTGCCCCTACCCTGTGAGCTCGGTACGCATGTGTGCTCTCTCGCTTTCTCTGTCTCTCTCAAAATAAAAATATAAAAACACTTTTTAAATGCCTAAATGCTTGGGGTGCCGGGGTAGCTCTGCTGTTTAAGCGTCCAACTTTGGCTCAGGTCATGATCTCACCTCTCATGAATTCGAGTCCCACCTCGGACTCTGTGCTGACAGCTCAGAGCCTAGAGCATCTTTGGATTCTGTGCCTCCCTCTCTCTTTGCCTCTTCCCGCCTGGAGCTCTGTCTCTCTGTCTCTCTCTCTCTCAAAAAAAAAAAACCTAAATATTAAAAAAAAATTAGTAAAAATAAAAAATAAAATGCCTAAATGCTTATATTCCTGGTGCCTACTAATAATATGGAATATGTTCATTCAAATAAAAAGAATACTTGCCCAAAGGTACATAGCAATAAATTATAAGGTTAATCAGCTTCTATATTCTCTGTTTTTTTTCCTTACCCCTGGAAATATCTGGGTGCTAAGGGTGAAACACTGCAATTCTACTTTTTACATAAGCTTCAGAGAAAAAGTTAAAGTAGGGAAGGTATCAGATATTTAAAGGTGATTCCAAGTTATCCTTAGCATAGAATAGATCGAAAGTTTTCATCCTTATTTTTATCATTTAGCATAGTGTAGTCTCATGTAATGATTTAACCTTCCTGTGCTTTAATTTCCTCAACCGTAAAATGGGTCTGACAACATCCATGTCACAGTGTTATTACAGAGATGAAATCAGATTATATTGCCTTTATGCAGATGAAGTGCTTACCATAATTCCTGGCTCACAGCTCAGCCTTAGCATTCTGTTATAGTTTGATGCTTTTTACTTCAACTGACAGAAAATCCAAGCAAAAAAGATGCCAAGTGGGGCAGCTGGGTGGCTCCATTGGTTAAGCATCTGCTTTTGGCTCAGGTCACGAGCTCACAGTTCATAAGTTTGAGCCCCACATTGGGTTCTCTGCTGTCAGCACAGAGCCTGCTCTAGATCCACTGTCCCCACCCCATTTATACTCGCTCGCTGTCTTTAAAAAAACAAAAAACAAAAAACAAAAAACAAGTAAGGACATTTCTTAACTTATATAACAAGAAGTCTAGAGGTAAGGTGGTTCCTGGGTTGATTATTTCAACATGGCCAGCTTACCCCTCAGTCATCCTTGGAGTGTTTGCCCCTCCTCTCTTGGCTGCAGATCTAAGCAATCACATCATAACGCATCACCAAATAAGGGCAAGAAAAGGAAGTACCTTCTGCCTGATGTCCATTTTTTAAAATATTTATTTATGTATTTATTTTGAGAAAGAGAGAGAGAGAGAATGAGGAGAAGTGGCAGAGAGAGGGAGAGAGAGAATTCCAAACAGGCTCCATGCTGTCAGTGCAGAGCCCGACTCAGGGCTCAATCTCATGAATCATGAGATCATGACCTGAGCTGAAATCAAGAATCAAACACTTAACCAACTGAGCCACCCAGGCGCCCCTCTGATTTTTTTTTTTAAATTGAGAGAGAGAGGGTGCAAGTGAGTGAGGGTGGAGAGAGAGAGAGAGAGAGAGAGAGAGNTACCCCTCAGTCATCCTTGGAGTGTTTGCCCCTCCTCTCTTGGCTGCAGATCTAAGCAAACACATCATAACGCATCACCAAATAAGGGCAAGAAAAGGAAGTACCTTCTGCCTGATGTCCATTTTTTAAAATATTTATTTATGTATTTATTTTGAGAAAGAGAGAGAGAGAGAATGAGGAGAAGTGGCAGAGAGAGGGAGAGAGAGAATTCCAAACAGGCTCCATGCTGTCAGTGCAGAGCCCGACTCAGGGCTCAATCTCATGAATCATGAGATCATGACCTGAGCTGAAATCAAGAATCAAACACTTAACCAACTGAGCCACCCAGGCGCCCCTCTGATTTTTTTTTTTAAATTGAGAGAGAGAGGGTGCAAGTGAGTGAGGGTGGAGAGAGAGAGAGAGAGAGAGAGAGAGAGAATTCCATGAGGGCCAGAGAGAAGGGGCAGGGAGGAGAGAGAGAGAAAAGTAGGACTCACCTGAAGTGGGGCTCTAGCTCACCCAATGTGGGGCTCAAACTCACAAACTGTGAGATCATGACCTGAGCCGAGGTCAGATGCTTAATCAGCTGAGCCACCCAGTTGCCTCTCTCAGGTCCTTTTCTAAGAAAGAGAGAAAAACTTTCTCAGAAGTCTCAGGAGTAGAGGGGTGCCCGAGTGGCTCAGTCAGTTAAGTGTCCGACTTCGGCTCAGGTAATGATCTCATGGTTTGTGGGTNAAAATGAATTATAGTCCTTACCAAAATACGAGTTAAAAATGTAAAACTTCTGGAAGAAAGCATAAGAGAAAATCTTTGCAACCTTGGATTAGAGAAAGATTGTTTTTAGATGTGACACCAAAAGCACAAACCATAAAAGAAAAAATTGGGTTTCATCTAAAGTATTTCCTTGAGGCTTCTGAGTGGCTCAGTCAGTTGAGTGTCCGACTTCAGCTCAGGTCATGATCTCACAGTTCATGGGTTTGAGCCCTGCGTCAGGCTCTGTGCTGACCACAGAGCCTGCTTGGAGTTCTCTGTCCTCTCCCTCTCTCTCTGTGCCTCCACTGCTCACGCTGTGTCTCTATCTCACAGAAATAAAAATAAAAACATTTAAAAAATTTTTTTAATTAAAAAAATTAAGTATTTATTTAAGGGGCACCTGGGTAGCTCAGTGGGTTAAGTGTCCGGCTCTTGATAACGGCTCAGATCAAGATCTCACAGTTTGTTAGTTGGAGCCCTGTATAGGGCTCTGCGCTGACCACAGAGCCTGCTTGAAATTCTCTGTCCTCTCCCTCTCTCTCTGTGCCTCCACTGCTTGCTCTCTTTTTCTCTAAATAAATAAATAAATAAAGCACATACTTTTAGGGGCACCTGGCTGGCTCAGTCATTAGGGCACATGACTCTTGATCTCAGGTTGTGAGTTCAAGCCCGACATTGGGCATGGAGCCTACTTTATTAAAAAAATAAAAAATTAAATGGATGCCTCGGTGGCTCAGTCAATGAAGCATCCAACTTCAGCTCAGGTTATGATCTCACAGTTCAAGTGCTGTAGCCCTGGATTTGCCACTCTACTATGAACGTGGTGCCCACTTGGAATCCTTCTGTTTCCTTCTCTCTGCCCCTCCCCAACTTGTGTTCTCTCTCTCTCTCTCTCAAAAATAAACAAACATTTTTTAAAAATTAAAAAGGGATGCCTCGTGGCTCAGTTGGTTAAGTGGCCTACTCTTCATCTAGGCTTAAGTCATTATCTCACAGTTGTGAAATCAAACCCTGTGTCAGGCTCAGCTCTGAGCATGGAGACTGCTTAAGATTCTCTCTCTCCCTCTTCCTCTGCCTCTCTTTCTCTCTCTCTTTCTCTCCCTCAAAAAAAAAAGATAGAAAGAAAGAAAAAGAAAAGATAAAGCACAAACTAGGAAAAAATATTTGCAAAATGACATATCTGATTGAAAAACATGTCCAGAATATATAACTCTCAAACACCATAATAAAACAAACAACCGAATTTCTTAAATGGACCAAGATTTGAACAGGCACTTCACCCAAGAAGATCTATGGATGGTAAATAATCATATTAAAAGAAGTTAACCATCAGTCATTAGAAAAATACAAATCATATCCACAGAGACCCCACTCCATACCTATTAGAATGTCTAACATTAACTGATTTTACCAGCTATTACAGAGGAAGTGGAGGAACTGGAATTCTCAGGCAATTTTGATGGGGGAAAAAAGCACTTTGAAAGACAATTTGTCAGTTTCTCTAAAAAGTACAGTTACTGTAAAACCCAGCCATTCCATTTCCAGGTACTTAGCCACCAAAAATGGAAGCATATGTCCACACAAAGACTAGAACACACATGTTCATAGAAGCTTTATATATAATAACCAAAGAACCCAAGAACCCAAAAGAACCAAAATGTACCCAAATGTCCATGAGCAGGGGAATGGATAAACAAATGGTGTTATGTGCATACAATGGAATGAATGATACTCAACTATAAACAAAATAAACTATTGATACACACAGCAACATGGATGAAACAGAATAGTTATTCTGAATGAAGGAAATCAGACAAAAATAGCACATACTATTTAATTCCATTTATGTAAAACCCTAAAAAGGGCAAACTAATCTATAGTGAGAGAAATCAGATGGGAAGTTTTCCCAGGGATAGGGTAGAGAGGAAGGGATTACAAAGGGGTGTTAGGAATATTGGGGGGGGGGTGATGATATGCTCATTATTTTTATTTTGGTGAGGTTTCCTTTTTTTAATATTTATTTACTTTTGAGAGACACAGAGAGACAAAGCACAAGAGGGGGAGGGGCGGAGAGGGAGGGGGACACAGAATCCGATACAGGCTCCAGGCTTTGAGTTGTCAGCGCAGAGCCCGACGCGGGGCTCAAACCCATGAACTGTGAGATCATGACCTGAGCCAAAGTTGGATGCCTAACTAACTGAGCCACTCAGGCACCCTTTGGTGATGGTTTCAGATGTGTATATATGAGAATATCAAAACTTATGTTACTATGCACTATGACCATGTCCTATTGTGTAGGAATTATACCTTTAAAAATATTTAGGTAAACTATAAGACATTGAGCCAAATAGGTTTTTTTTCCACCTAATATCATAAGGCATAGATGCACTTTTTTTCCTTTATTAAAGTCTTTTGGGGGGGGGTTACCTAGACGGCTCAGTTAAGTGTCTGACTCTTGATCTCAGGGTCATGAGTTCAAGCCCCACATTAGGCTTCCCGCTGGGCATGAAGCCTATTTTATTCGTTTATTTATTTATTTTATTTGAGAGAAAGAGATCACGCAATTGGGAGAGAGGGGCAGAGGGATAGAGAGAGAGACAGAGCTGAGCATGGAGCCTGCCTCAGGGCTCAGTCCCATGACTCTGCTATCATGACATGAGCCGAAATCAAGAGTAGGTCACTCAACCGACTGAGCCACCCAGGTGCCCCAAATAAGTAAAGAAACAAACAAACAAATGTCTTTCTGGGACTTCAGGATATAGACAGAGAGTTGTTATGAGATCTTTTATGTTTAAAATTAAAATGTAATTCCAGTCCACCTTTATATTTTATTATTATTGGAGTGTAGTTGACGCACAACGTTATATTCGCTTCAGGTGCACAACATAGCGATTCAACAATTCTACACATTATGCAGGGCTCCCCGCAATGAGTGCAGTCACCATCTGTCACTATACAGCATGATTACTCTGTTTTTGGCTACATTCCCCTTGCCGTACTTTTCATCGTTGTGACTTATTTATTTTATAACTGGAAGTTTGTACTTCTTATTCTACTTTACCTATTTCGCCAATCGTTCCAACCCTCGCCCTTCTGGTAGCCACCAGTTCTCTGTATTTGTGAGCCTGTTTCAGTTTCTTTGTGTTCATTGGTTTCTTTTGTTTCTTAGATTCCACATATAAGTGAAATCGTACAGTATTTGTATTTCTCTGTCTGACTTATTTCGCTTAGCATACGACCCTCTAGGTCCATCTATGTTGTCATAGATGGCAAATTCCCCCCTCCCTTTTTTTTTTTTTTTTTTTGGAGAGAGAGTGAAAAACAGAGAGAGGGAGACAAAGGATCTGAAGCGGGCTCTGCACTGACAGCAGGCAGCCCAACATGGGGCTCGAACTCACAAATCGCAAGATCATGACCGAAGCAGAAGTCAGACCACAGAGCCACCCAGGTGTCCCTCTCATTCTTTTCTTAAGGCTGAGTGATTCCATTGTATGTAAATACCACTTCTTCCTTCTCCATTCTCTGTTGATAGATACAGGTGGCTTCCGTGCCTTGACATTGTTAATTAATGATGCAATGAATACAGGGGGTGCATATATCTTTTCAAATTAGTGTTTTCATTTTCTTTGGGTGCCCAGTAGTGGAATTACTGGACTGTATGGTATTTCTTTTTTTTTTTTTTTTTTTGAGGAATCTTCTTATTGTTACCACAGTGGTTGCATTCATTTATATTCCCACCAACAGTCCCAAGAGTTTCCTTTTCTTCACATCCTCACCAACACTTGTTTTCTCTCGTCTTTCTGATTCTAGCCATTCTGATTGCTGTGGGGTAATATCTCATTGTGATTTTGTTCTGCACTTTTGTTCCCTGATGATTAGTGATGTCGAGCATCTTTTCATGTGTCTGTTCGCCATCTGTATGTCTTTGAAAAAGTGTCTATTCAGGTCCTTTGGTTTTTTTTCTTTTTAATCTTTATTTCTTTATTTTGAGAGAGAGAGGGAGGGAGGGAGGAGCAGAGAGAGAGGGAGAGACAGAATCCTGAGCAGGCTTAGCCGAAATCAAGAGTCTGATGTGAACTGAGCCACCTAGGTGCCCCCTCCATCTGTTTTTTAGTCATATTGTTTGGGGAGTTTGGTTTCTTTGTTTTTGTGGGGGGTTTTGGTGTTGAATTGTATGAGCTCTTCATATATTTTAATTTTTTAATGTTTATTTATTTATGAGAGAGAGACAGAGACAGAGCATGAGCAGGGGAAGGGCAGAGAGAGAGAAAGGAAGACACAGAATCCGAAGCAGGCTCCAGGCTCTGAGCTCTCAGCACAGAGCCTGATGCAGGGCTTGAACCCACAAACTGTGAGATCATGATGTGAGCTGAAGTCAGCTGCTTAGCCAGCTAAGTCACCCAGGCGCCCCTCTTCATATATTTTAGATATTAACCCTTTATCAGATACATCATTTGCAAATATCTTCTCCCATACAGTAGGTCTCCCTGTGCATTTTGTGGATGGCTTCCTTTAATGTGCAAAAAGCTTTACAGTTTGACATGGTCCCAACAGCTTATTTTTGCTTTTGTTTCCCTTGCTTTCCCTGTCATAAATATGTTTCTAGGTCAGTGTCCCAGATATTACTGCCTATGTTATTTTTTAGTAGGTTTTTTTTTTTTTTTAGTATGGTTTTTGTTTTTGTTTTTGACAGAAAGAGAGAGACAAAGCATGAGCAGGGGAGGAGCAGAGAGAGACACACACAGAATCCCAAGCAGGCTCCAAGCTCCAAGCTCTCACCACAGAGCCTGATGTGGGGCTCGAACTCACAAACCACAAGATCATGACCTGAGCCAAAGTCAGATGCCTAACTGACTGAGCTACCAATGCGCCCCATCCTTTAGAAGTTTTAGGATTTTAGATCTTATATTTAGGTCTTTAATCCATTTTAGGTTTATTTTGTGTATGATGTGAGAAAGTAGTTCACTTTCAGTTTTTTGCCAGTTTTCCCAACACCATTTTTTGAAGAGGCTGTCTTTGTATATACCTGCTTTTTTGCTGATTAGCTGACCATATTAATGTGGTGTGTTTCTGGACTCTCTATCCTGTTCCATAGATCGGTGTAGTTCTTTTAGTGCCAATACCATACCTTGTAACCTTATTTACTTAAAGTCTATTTTATCTGATACTAGTATAGTCTCCTGCTCTCTTCTGGTTACTGTTTATGTGGAATAGCCTTTTCCATTGGTGGCCCAGTCAGTTAAGCATCCAACTTTGGCTCAGCTCATGATCTCATGGTTCGTGGGTTCGAGCCCTGTGTCCAGCTCTGTGCTGACAGCTCAGAGCCTGGAGCCTGGTTTGGATTCTGTGTCTCCCTCTCTCTCCTCCTCCTCCCCCGCTCACGGTCTATTTCTCTCTGTCTCTCAAAAATAAATAAACATTTAAAATTTTTTTAAGTAATTTCTGATATGGGGGGGGCCTGGGTAGCTCAGTCAGATATGTGTCCAACTCTTGATTTCAGCTCAGGTCATGATCTCATGGTTGTGAAATCAAGCCATACATTGGGTTCTGCACTGAGCATGGAGCCTGCTTGAGATTCTCTCTCTCCCTCTCTCTCTCTGCCCTCCCCCCCCCAAAAAAAATTTAAAGTAATTGCTGATAAGAAGGGACTTCCATTATTTTGCTACTTTGTTTTCTATTTATCTTACAGCTTTTTTGGTCCCTCATTTCCTACATTTACTGTCTTCTTTGCATTTAGTTAATTTTTTAGTAGTGAACCATCTAAATTCCTTTCTCATTTCCTTTTGTGTATATTCTATGGCTATTCTCTTTGTGGTTACCACCGAGTTGACATTTAACGTCCTAAAGTTATATCGCTCTGATTTGAATTTATACCAGTTTACCTTCCATTTATACCAGTTTACACACAAAAACTCTGCTCCTGTAACAGCTCTATTCTTACCTATCCTTTGCGGGTATCACAGAATTATAACTTTCTTCGTTGTGTGTAATGGTTACTTTTTACCGTAAAAAGTAGCTGTTGAAAGATGCAATAAACTGAATAAATCTCCAGAGAGTTATGCTAAGTGGAAAAGGCCAATCTCAAAAGGTTGCATACTGTATGATTCCATTTATAGAACGTTCTTGAAATGACAAAATGATAGAAATGGAGAACACAGATTCGTTGTTGTCTGAGGTAAAGATGGAGTAAAGGAGGAGGAAGGGAGGCTAACATTATATCCCTGCGGGGATGGAAATGTTCTGTGTCTTGACTGTACCAATGTCAACATCTTGTTTGTGATATTGCATCATACTTGGGCAAGATGTTACAATGGGGGAAACCAAGTAATTGGTACACTGGACCTCTCTGCATTGTTTCTTGCAAGTGCATGTGAATCTATAATTATCTCAACACAAAAAGTTTACATTTACAAATATTATAAGCTATTATTATAAAATATTATCATTTATTAATATAAAATTTATTAAATGATATTAATATAAATTAATATCATTTATTAATTCTCTAATCTTTTGTTAAATATAAATGGTGGTTACATCAACACTAATAGCATGTAGTTATAATCACACTAAGAAAAACACAATCAGCAATTCACAGAAGAAAACAAATGACCAACGAGAGGTGCTCAGTATCTGAGGAAATAAAAATGAACAGGACAGGGGGAGCCTGGATGGCTCAGTTGGTTGAGCCAATGACTTCAGCTCAGGTCATGATTTCATGGTTTGTGGGTTTGTGCCCCGAGTCAGGCTCTGTGCTGACAGCTTGGAGCCTGGAGCCTGTTTCAGATTCTGTCTCTCTCTCTCTCTCTGCCCCTCCCCTATTTGTGCTCTCTCTCTCTCTCTCAAAAATAAATAAATAAACAAAAAAAGAAGATGAAGATGAAGAAGAAGAAGAAGAAGGAGAAGAAAATTAAAAGAATAGGTAGGAAAGGAAATAAATGGAAAATAAAAAGAAGTACAACTTTTCCCCACCGGGTAGCTCAGTCAGTTAAGTATCTAACCCTTGTTTCAGCTCAGGTCATGAATTCACAGTTCCTGAGATCCAGCCCCAAGTCGGGCTCTGCACTGATAATAGTGATCCTGCTTGTTATTCTCTCCCTCTCTCTCTGCCCCTCCCTCCATCCAAAATAAGTAAACATTTAAAAAGAAAGAAAAATGAGATAAAGACTCAATAAGGGGGGTATGTCACCACATTCTCATCAAACTTCCCTTCCTAGAGCGGAAGGAAACACCAAAGAGGACTCAAATTAGAGAGAAAACCTACAATTTCTGTGAAAACTTGACATGGTACAATCATAAACTGCCAACTCCAAGAGCTGCCAAAATACAGGAGAATTTGTATAAAATCCAGGAAGGACAGTAAGATCCAGAGTACTCAGACCTCTGTTGATCTCACACTGAGCACAGAGCATTCGGACACAGGGTGACTCTCCCCGAGACCCCCATCAATATTCCATTACGTGCAGGCCACTGGGCACTGAACCACGTCCCAGATAAAAGTCATCATGGTGTAGCTGGGGCAGCAAAACCCTCCTGGATGACGTCTGGTGCTGATGGGGGCTTGGGGGTGGTGGTGTCCTGGAGCCATACAGACCAGGGTAGATGAGATTTAAGAGTGGATGGGTTTGGGGGGCAAGGAAATGGTAAAGACAGTCTCCCAGGCTTTGTTTGTTTGTGGTTTTTTTCTTGGGGGGGGGCTTATTTATTTTGAGAGAGAGAGAACAAGTAGGCAAGGGCAGAGAGAGAGAGGGAATCCCAAACAGCTTCTGCGCTGCTAGCACAGAGCCGAACAAGGGAATCAAACACACTAACCCGTGAGATCATGACCTGAGCCTTATGTCCTAACCTGAGCCGAGATCAAGAGTTAGATGCTTAAGAGGCTGAGCCACTCAGGTGCCCCAGTTTTTTCCTTTTTTAATTATTTTTTTTTCCCAAAGATAAGTTCATGTACTGTGTCACTTTTTCAAAGGTCAGTTTTTAAAAATACGTGCAAGCCCCAAGTGAGGGATGCAATGCCGAGGAACGTCAGGGATCCTCGGTTTAAATCCTGTATCTTCTCATGATTCACTGGGACCACAAACATACTGCAGATAATTGCAGCATCTGTAAAAAGCTAAGAATCCCTACAACTTGCCGACCACCCAAGGTGATCAACGCAAAGTTTTCAATTCAGGAGCGCACATTCGATTCCAGGCAATAACAGCTCCCTATTCAGGTAAGGCCCGGCTGCGGGCGCAGGGCATCTCGGGACTTGTAGTCCAGCCGGTGGAACTCGCTCTCCCGGCAGGTTCCGCGGCGGCGTCAAGGTTACCACGCGCTGCCCGCTGCGGCTGCGGAGACAAGAGCAGGGTGGATGCTAAGCGGGACTGGGAAGGGTGTTTTGCGCCCACTGAAGGCGGACTTTACTTCCACATCAGGGAGACCGAAACACAGTGCTTTACTGAGGCGATCCCGGACGAGACCATGGTTATAGGTGCGGATGGAGGGGGAGAATTTGGAACAAGACCTTGGTCTTGGGGCGGGGGGTGCGGGAGAGTCAGCTCTTTCAGAGCGGGAAGCAGCGGGTCTCGCCGACCCCACACCACCTCGTGCTCATCTGACCTCCAGGAAACTACCGGACGCAGCTGTATGACAAGCAGCGAGAGGAGTACCAGCCGGCCACCCCGGGGCTCGGCATGTTCGTGGAGGTGAAGGACCCAGAGGACAAGGTGAGCCGGTCCCTTACCCCGCCGAGCCCTCCGCCCTGCGCTTCGGCGCCAGACCAGGCAGGTGCTGGTACTTCCCCTCCTAGTTGTCGCATCTGCTGAACTGCTGAAGACAGTGGGTGTCGTGAGAAGATCCCGGATTTTCGCTCTAGGCCCAAGTTGGGCGGCTGCAGGGCTAGCGGCTTACCGACCGCCGCGCGACTCCGCCGAGTTCACTGACCTTCCCTGAGCCGGCTTCCTGGTCTGGCAAATGGAAACTCACCTACCATAGAGGTGTGGTTGGTGCCTTAATTGTGGTGCTGACACAACCGAATTTTGTCAGTTCTGATGCTCTGACATCCAGCCTTTAGGGTTTCGCAGGACAGATGTCCGTACCCAAACGAAGGAGCAGCTTTTAATTTCGACAGATAAGGATATTAAAACAAAGCAAATCTTTAGTTGTTCCCTTTCGCTTAAAAATGGAGTCACATTGGGGCGCCTGGGTGGCTCAGTCGGTTAAGCGTCTGGCTTCGGCTCAGGTCATGATCTCACGGTTCGTGGGTTCGAACCCCGCATTGGGCTCTGTGCTGACAGCTGGCTCAGAGCCTGGAGCCTGCTTCGGATTCTGTGTCTCCCTCTCTCTCTGACCCTCCCCTACTGACGCTGCCTCTCTCTTTCTCAGAAATAAATAAAACGTTAAAAAAAATTTTTTTTTAACGGAGTCACACCAAAGGAGTTGAAAGGGCAGGAGTTCTGAATGAAAGAAAGCCCTTCGCAGGATCAGTCACATCCCAGCCTCTTCTCAGACTCTTCACCCTTGCCAGATAAGCTTTTTATTTTTTATTTTAGAGAGAGCGTCCCTGCAAGAGTGGGGGAGGGGCAGAGGCTCCAGAAGGGTTTGATCCCATGACCCTGAGATGATGACCTGAGCGGAAATCAAGAGCCCGATGCTCAATCAACTGAGCCACCGAGGCCCGCTCCATCAGATAAGCTTTTGGCAACTGCTGCTGAGCGGCTCTGGACCTTCCTTTTAGTGTTGTGGGGTGCCTAAGGCTCTGTTGCTAACTTTTGACGCTCCAAGAGCCTTAGGCCCTGTTTCCTTCCAGCCCCATCCTCCCTGTAACACTCTTGCTGAAGCCCCTTCTCCGTAGGTCATGCTGGCCGGGCAGTATGGCTCTGAGGGCAGGTTCGTTTTCACCTCCCATACCCCCAAGCGAACACCTGATCTGTCCTGTTGGTCTCTCTTAGAGTCGGGCTCATGATATAGTGGCCTCCTTTCGGTTTCCCCAAATTGCCATATTCTTTTTTGCCTTCGGGCTTCTGTAGGTGCTATTCCCTCTGGCCAGAACCCACTTTCCCCAGCTGAATCATGAATGCTATTCTAAAAAACAGCATCCCCTAACCATCTAGCCTAGGCTAGAGCATCAGTCACGTCAATCTCAACACATAGCCTTTTNCGTAGGTGCTATTCCCTCTGGCCAGAACCCACTTTCCCCAGCTGACTCCTAATCATGAATGCTATTCTAAAAAACAGCATCCCCTAACCATCTAGCCTAGGCTAGAGCATCAGTCACGTCAATCTCAACACACAGCCTTTTCCTCAGAAGCATGCCTCACCCTTAGCTGTTGTTCAAGCCCTGCCTCATTTGGTGTCAGACCAGAGGGTCTGTATGCAAGAGTGTGCCTTTCTGGATCACTCTGCTTCTCCTGTGGCAGAGAGCAGAGCACTCCCTACACACACACACACACACACACACACACACGCCAGCTTCAAGTAAGGGCAACGGACCCTACAATCACACACTCTGGTTACTCTCTAGTGGTTCCGCCCAGCCTTCAGTTCAGTCCATTCATACTTTCCATAGGCCAGTCATAACCACACTCACAAATGAGCAACATCTCCAAGGCTTGCAGTGTTCCTCAGGGGTATCCTAGGGGAGGTTTTGTCTGTCCCAGGGGCTGAGAGCTGGGTCTGTCACAACTTCCCCCTCCTAATAGGGAGTCTCCCTTCATTGACATCCTTGGCCTTGATGATTTGGACTTGACTTTGTCGAGGGTGCCAACCAGTGAGCTTCCTTATGACAGAAAATGTCAGATGCACATGAGCGCTGACTGTGTTCCAACAGAGCAACGACCAGAGGGCTGGGTAGAACGTGGGCTAGATCAGGCAGATGTCGTGGGTACACAGATGCCTGGCCACCTACCCCTGTGTGTGCAGGTGAAGGCTGCGTTACAGGAGATGCTGAATATGATGGAAATGGTTACTTGGAATCTTGTTTAAGAAAAAGGAAGGAAAGAAAAGAGACAGGAAGGAAGGAAGAGAAAGAGAGAAGGGAGGAAAGAAGAAAGGAAGAAAGAATCTCCTGAAAAAAATAACCAGTGACATCACAAAGAGAGACACAGATTCACTGAAAAATAGTGAATAGAGGTGCCCATCTGACCTCCTGGAAGAACCCAGCAGTCCAGGTGACTAGAATAGCACATGAACCTGACCCGACCCTAGGATGAGGCAGAGGATCCCCACAAGCACTCAGGTTACCCATAAGATGGACTCAAATTGGACTTTTCTGGAAAGGACTCCAGAGTTGGTAAGGCCTTGGGAGTACAAGCTTCCTTCACCCCTTCCATTTTGGGATCAGCCCCGACCCATGCACGAGGGGCTTCACGCACCTGTTAATATCTGGTTAGAAACAAAACACTGGAATGAATTGCAGAGTAGGAGGCAATAAATGTTTAGGTCAGAGAGTTTGAAGTTTATAATTCACTCTTAATTCTCCATCTTGGGATAGTTCATCCGTCCGGTTTAGCCTGGGGGTGGGAGCACCCTCACCCTCCTCAGCAGCACAGAACCACAAAGAATCCTTCAGCTCCCCGATAAAGTGTCTAGTGGGAAACCCATCCTTTCCCAGGTGCTGGCTGAGAAACCAGTTCAAAGAGGTCCTCTGCCCCATGCCAGTAAGCTAGGAAGCCCTCCAGGGTTGGGGGGTTGGGAGCCAGGAAATAGACCAGGCCAGGCCACTTCCCATCAGTGAACAGAAGGGGAATGAGTTGGGGCTGGGTTTCCGGGGCCCACCTACACCAGCTTCTTGGCTTTAAAGAAACTCTTGAGGTGTTGCATCTGCCAGACACCTGTGACCACGAGGATGAGGGTCTGCAGAATGGACCACCACAGCACCCGCTGGTTGGTGCTCTCGCTGGTCTGCCGGAAGCGCTCCTCTCGCCACTGTGGGAGGGGAGAAGGGAGAAGATGTGCGTCCGGAACTGAATTGCACCCCTACCTCCTCTGGGGTAAAGCGGGAAGCACCACTTCCCAGGAGGTGACACATCCCCTGTCCCACCTGTGCCAAGCCCACCCAGCCCCTCACCCTCTGGTATTCCTGCTCCTTCTGGATCAACTCCACCTGCTCCACAAGCTGCTGGATTCGCAGATGCAGCTGGGTCAGCTTGTCCTTGGCTGCAAACTCCGCATAATCATTGGTGTGTTCACCCAACTGCATGTCCAAATGAATGGCCTGGAATGGGGGAACGGAACCAAGGGTGGGAGTCAGGGAGCTTCACCCCACAAACCTGCTGGAAATCTAGCTTCTGCTTCCCAGCCTGGGCCTCACACGCCTACTTGGTGACTGGCCTTGCTCTGGGCGTCCAAACACCGGATCAGGACCCGGCTTGTGTGGAGTTGTATATTCAGAACACCAAGGAGAGGGACAGCATGTGCAGGGGAAAGAGATGTATGACTCGGAGGCAGTTTACTAGAAGTCCTGTATTGGGAGACCACAATGGAGAGGCCCGAAGCAATCAGCAGAACAGCTCTGAATTTCACATTATGAAGCTTGGTCTGTATCTTAGGCATAGCAGGGAGCCGAGGGAGGATTTTAAGTCACAGTAACTTCCTCCCAAGGTCCCCTTTTAGCCTCAAGATCTGTTCCCCATATGCTTACTTCATGTAAAGTCCCAGCCCTACTCATCAGGCACCACCCACTGCACCCTTCTCACTCTAGAGCCAGAGAAATTGAGCCCCTGGGGACCGTGGACCTCCCACCTGCCACACTCACCAGCTTGCCATCGTAGAAGAGGGCGAACCGGATGGATTCAAGGTGGAGGCAGATCTGGTGCTCTCCTGGAGACTGGGAGGTGAAGGTGAAGCTTCCCTGAGGGCCGTACTGCCGGGCTAGAAGGTTCTAGAGGAAGGAGCCTCCAGTGAGCACAGAGAAGTTAGCCATGCACCTGCTTCCAGGAGAACTGTGGGGGTATCCCATGTCTAGATCCCCACAGGCTCAGCGGGACGGCGTGAAAGACATGGCATCAGTTTGACAGGAAAGTGCAGGTCCCCACATTGCCAATACAGAATACAGTTTGCAAAGAGCCTGGCCCTCCTTGAGCTATCCTGCCTGTGAGGAGATGGATCCTTCTGTGAGAAATGAAAACTAAAGAGGGCTCAGCATTGACACAGGGGGTCCCATGGGGGCACGGGGAGGGTGGAAGGCTGCAAGGTGGAAGACCTGCCTCACCTTGTTCTCTGGGTCCTTCACAAACACGAACAAATTGATCCACTGGGGGGAGGGCTGGTACTTTTCCATCGCAGGGTCGTATAGTTCGGTCTTGTAGTTACCTAATGGAGAGGCAAGGGAGATGCAATCCCATCCATAGCCGTGATGGAGTCCCAGTGGTCAGGGGAGGAACAGGAAGATCTTCAGTCTGAGGAGCCTGACCACGGCCCTTGGCCTCCCCTCTTCTCTCCACCCCCACTTCTCTGCCATCATTCCATGCCATCATTCTCTGCCATCTGATTCAGGCTTACCTTCTAGGCGCCCCCATCCCCGGCATAGGCAAGAGAGAGGACGCCTTGGCCAGACTGCTATCCGCCCAATTCCCTCCAAGCCCACCCCCCGGCAGGGGAGGGAAGGTGCGGGCCTGAGCTGGTGCACGGCGCCCATTTCCCTCCCCAATCAGGACTCTGGGTGCAGAGAAGGCAAGGCCAGGACTGGCCGAGGCGCGCACCTATGACCACGGTACCATCGGGGATCTCCTGTATGAAGCACTTCTCTTCCAGCTCGCGGACCTCGAGGTAGAACGCGCCCCCGTGGCCCAGCAGCGCCAGCAGTTGCCCCAGCAGCAGCGGCAAGGCCATCCCGGTTGCCCGCGCTCTGCCCCATCCCCGCCCGGGGCCAGCCCCGGGCCCAGCTCCTCGAGCCCCGCAGGTCGCCGCCACTTTCCCAGGCGAGTCCTCCGGTCTCCGCGCGGAGCCTGCGGAGACTGCGAACTCGCGCACGGACTACAACTCCCGGGAGTCCTCGCGCGGCCCCGCCCCTGGCGCGTTCCCGCCGACCTACGCTGCTGAGGAGCCACGCGAGACCCCCACCCAACCTGGGCAGCGCTTGCCGCCGCCCGGCATCTCTTAATCCACGCAGAAACCCGAGGAGGCATAGCTGGTTGGGGTAATAGCCTCAGGGGAGGCGGCTTGCCCTCTGCAACATGCAGGGCAGCCGCCCCAGATATGTGCTGAAAAGATGGGGATAATGGGACATTTATGACCCATTTATGACATTTATGACCTGGGCTTCCACCTAGAAGAGCTAAGGATTGATTAGGGGAGAGAGGGTGACATGGTCACAGGGAATGAGAAGAGAAGCCCTGTGGGGATTAGAGACTGAAGCAGCAATTCAGGAAGGGGAGAGGGAAATGTCGCGGGTTTCGTGGAAGGGGTAGATTTGACTGAAGCCTTGAAGGATGATCAAAATCTCACTAAGCAGTGAGGGACGGGAAAAATTTTAGGCAGGGGGACCTAGGACTGCCTAGCAGCCAGTAGGCCAGTTAAGGAACTGGGGCGGGGGGGAAGTTATAGGAACTTTGAGGGTGAAGGTGCCAAGCCCACTTAAATAGGGGAGCCCTTTATCCAGTGTACTTCCCTCTGCACTAGGAACCAGGAAGCAGTTGTGGGTGAACCTGGAGGGAAAGAAGATAGCAGGAAAGCCACTGGAAAAAGACAGCGGTACACAACCCAAAGGGGTGGGAGAGTGGAGCTAACATGACAAAATGGGAACCCAGAAAAAAACAAATCTAGAGAATTCCAAAGCTCACAATGCCCTATGAGAATAGTATAAACCCAAACATGTCAGTAGAAAGATGTAGTTCAACCCAGGGAGTGGATTGAAGTTTTCCACCTCCTAGTGTGTGGTGGTAAGAGATGCTTATTAGTTTATTCAGCAACATGTGGTGGTGGTGGTGGTGGTGGTGGTGGTGGTGGTGGTGGTGATACTTTTTTTAATGAGTGTTTTT
>NW_027533170.1:7152697-7169727 GCF_008692635.1 Crocuta crocuta
GTGGCTCAATCAGTTAAGTGTTTGACTTCTGCTCAGGTCATGATCTCCCGGTTGGTGAGTTCAAGCCCCATGTCGCGCTCTGTACTAACAGCTCAGTCTGGAGCCTGCTTCAGATTCTGTGTCTCCCTCTCTCTCTGCCCCTCTCCTGCTTGCTCGCTCTTTCTCTCAAAAATAAATAAACATTAAAAGAAGTTTTTTAATAAGTTTTTTGGGGAGTGCAGAGGAGTGAGAAAGGAGAGAGAGAATCTTAAGCAAGCTCCACACCCAGCACAGAGCCCAACATGGAGCTCAATCTCATGACTGTGAGATCATGACCTGAGCAGAAATTAAGTCAGACACTTAACCAACTGAGTCATCCTGGCACCCCTTTAAGTAAGATTTTATTTATTTAAGTAATGTCAACACCCAACATGGTGCTTGAACTCACAACCCTGAGATCAAAAGTGACATGGTCTCCCAACTGAGCCAGCCAGGTGCTCCAATGATCATCCTTTTTGTTCTTTCATGCCAGGCATTGTTGTAATCAGTTTTTTAAATTGATTCTTTTTATGTTTTATTCATTTTCGAGAGACCATAAGCAGGGAAGGGACAGAGAAAGGGGGACAGAGGATCAGAAGCAGGCTCTGCACTTACAGGCTGACAGCAGCAATCCTGATGTGGGGCTCAAACTCATGAACCATGAGATCATGACCTGAGCTGAAGTTGGATGCTCAAATGACAGCCACCCAGGTGTCCCTGTAATCACTTTTTAAGTAAATGAACTGACCTTTTAAAAATTATTAGGCAGACTCTAATGCTGATTCCAGTTTAATAGCTAGGGAAGGAAACAGCAACAAAGTTGTGTAAAAACTTACCCAAGATCACCCAGTTGATAAGTGGCAGGCATTTGCTGACACAAACTCTGTTCCAGGTGTTATGATACCTGTTGGATATGAAAATGAATTAGACCTGTCATCTGCCATCTAAGAGCCTACTGAAAGAAAAGGAGCAATTACAATGCAGTGATTTAAGATTGATAATATATTTTAGTTACTTGGAATTGTCCCTTCATTTTAATGGTGTGGTTCGTTGGCAATCCTAGGGGAGTATTTTTTATTTCTTCACTGGGAATAATCATTAAACAAAATGACAGATTCAGATGTTAGTAACAGTCACGCTTTAGAAAGGCCAAATAAACAAAAGCTGTAAAGTATCTATTGGACCTGGGAACTAGTCGTCTACCATGGGAGGTAGATACAGCTGGTAGCAAAGGCACAAAACAGGACTCAGGTTTGGGAGGCAGAGGTGCTGTCCTTGGTCCTGAATCATGATTGTTCTCTGGATTAGTACTACCATCACCTGGAATAAAGCACTGGCTTTGTTTCGTTTCTAATAAAATTTGTCATCCCTCACAAGCCAATGCTCTTATAAAATACAATTAAAAATGAAACTAATCATGGGTCTGGGCATCACATCAATGTTACACTTCGATTAAAGTTTCTAAAAACTCAAATTCCGTACTTACCTAATTGCAGACCTATAACAAACATAGACCAGTACCAGCAACCACATCACACTACAAGTAACCACTCTTGTGTGGAAGTGGTCCATTGGTCAGACTACCCACAGGAATTCCCCCGAAGAGTAAATAGTGGAAAATTCTTGCAGCAACATACATGTAAGGAGATAGTGCACCAGTGAGATTTCAAAGCCCAGAATCCAGACATTAAGAAGGGGGAGTATGACTGCCCAAGTAGCAAAAGTGTTTTTGTTAAAAATAGAACAACCTATTTCTGACCGATAACAAGGCTAGGAACATAAGAGCAGTGAGCCCACCAGTCTGTGATCCTCCCACTTGACAAAGATCTCATTCCACAATTGCTCCCAAGACCATTGAACCTGGGTGCCATTTGTGAGATTCAAAGAAGACACTGACTACATCTACTTGCTCCATCTGTGATTTACCCAAGACCTCAGAATTTGAGAAGGAGAGTTTAATAGGAGAGATTTATTTGAAGACATATTACAGCATATAAAACTACATAAAGACTTAATTCCCACTCAAACACTGGTAGGTTTGATATGATTCATAATTTAAATCATTTAAAACTTTTTAAAGTTTTTTTTTTTGAGAGAAGGGAGAGAGGCAAAGAGAGAGGGACAAGGGGCATCCGAAGTAGTCTTCACACTGTCAGCTCAGAGCCTGACGTGGGGCTCTACCCCATGAACTTTGAGATCATGACCTGAGCCAAAATCAAGAATTGGATGCTAAACTGACTGAGCCACCCAGGTGTCCCTCTCACAACTCTTATTTAACATTGCATAAGAAGATGTGCAAGAAAGAACTTCAAGAAGGCTAAGGGAAAAAAAGCCATGAAGATGGGAAAGGAAGAAATAAAACTGACCCTATTTGTAGATGACATGATTGCCAGTATAGAAGAGTCTAAGAAATCCATAGACTCCTTAGAACTAATAAATGAATTCAGCACATTTGTATGACATAAGAGTAACATGTACAAATCAATCACATGTCTACATACTAACAATAAGTATAAGGAAACCAAAATTTAAAACACAATATGATTTATAGTCAGTTCAAAGAAAATGAATTACTCAGGTGAAATCTTAACAAAATATGCATAAAATCTGTGTGCTGAAAATTACAAAATTCTGGTGAAGAAAAAAATCAAAGTAGACGTAAATAAATGCAGACATACCGTGTTCATAGATCAGAACACTCAGCATAGTAAATATAGCAATTCCTTCCAAACTAATACTCAAGTTTAACACAATTCATGTCCAAGTCCCAGCAGGGGAGGGGTTTTTTTTTGTTTTTTTTTTTTGTTTGTTTGTTTTTATTTATTCTAGGAGAGAGAGAGACAGCGTGAGCAGGGAAGGGTCAGAGAGAGAGGGAGACACAGAATCTGAAACAGGCTGCAGGCTCTGAGCTCTTATCACAGAGCTGATATGGGACTTGAATTCACAAACTATAAGATCATGAGCTGAGCCGAAGTTGGACACTTAACTGACTGAGCCACCCAGGCGCTCCCGAATATAGCCTTTTCAACAAGCAATACTATAGCTATTTGCCATCCTTTGACACACACACACATGCACATGCACACACACACGCACTCACATAAGACTTGACTTATACCTCATACCTTATTCAAAAATGAACTCAAAATAGAACAAAGATTTAAATATAAAGTATAAAACTATAAAAATATTATCTTTAAAAAATTTTTAATGTTTATTTATTTTTGAGAGACAGAGCATGAGCAGGGGAGGGACAGAGAGAGAGAGAGAGAGAGAGAGAGAGACAGAATCTGAAGCAGGCTTCAGGCTCTGAGCTGTCAGCACAGAGCCTGACGCAGGGCTCAAACACACAAACTGCAAGATCGTGACGTGAGCTGAAGTCAGACACTTAACTGACTGAGCCAGGCACCCCAAAACTATAAAACTTTTAGAAAGAGAGGCTCCTGGGTGGTTCAATCAGTTAAGCATCTGACTCTCTTGGTTTCAGCTCAGGTCATGATCTCACAGTTCATGAGTTCAAGCCCCACATCAGGCTCCACTCTGACAGCGTGAAGCCTGCTTAGAATTCTCTCTCTCTCTCTCTCTCTGCCCCTCCCCTGCTTCCTTTCTCTCTCAATTAAGTAAGTAAATAAACTTTAAAGAGATTTTTTTAATGTTTATTTATTTTTAAGAGAGAGAGAGAGAGAGAGAGCATGAGCTGGGGAAAGGCAGAGAGAGAAGGAGACACAGAACCTGAAGAAGACTCCAGGCTCTGAGTTGTCAGCACAGAGCCCGATGTGGGGCTCAAACTCATGGACCATGAGATCTGAGCTGAAGTTGGGCGCTTAACTGACTGAGCCACACAAGCGCCCCATAAATAAATAAACTGTAAAAAATAAAAAAAAAAACATTTAGAAAGAAAAAGAGAAAGTATTTGGGATCTAGGGGCAGGCAATGAGTTCTTAGACTTGACACCAAAGCACAGTCCATAAAAGGCAAACTTGATAATTTGGATAATTTGACTTTGTCAAAATTTTAAAATTTTGTTCTGCAAAAGACCCTTTTAAGAGAATGAAAAATACTGAGACAAAATGTTTGCAAACCACATATCTGAGAAAGGACTAATATAGAATACATAAAGATCTTCCAAAAGTCAGAGTACAAAAACAAAGTTGTGACAACAAATGGCGGTGATGATGTAGAAAAATTGGATCCCATATTACTGGTGGGAATGTAAAATGATAAAGCCACTCTGAAAAAAAGTTTAGCAGTAGCTTTACAAACGGCATTCAACTGCCATATGACCCAGCAAATGCCTGCCCAGAGAAATGAAGATTTACGTCATACAAAAATAACTGTTAATGAATGTTTATTGCATCTTAATTTATAATTGCCCAAAACTGGAAATAACCCAGACATCCTTCAACGGTTAAAGAAACTGTGGGACATTATACAATGATTACTACTTAATGGTTACTTTCATTTTCTAAATTTTTTGTGGAAAAGTACACATGATATAAAATTCACTATTAGCTATTTTATTTTATTTTATTTTATTATTTTATTTTATTGACAGAAACAGACTTCATGAGCAGGGGAGAGGGGAAAAGGGAGAAAGAATCTTCAGCAGGCTCCACACTCAGCGCAGAGCCTGACATGGGGCTTGATCTCAAGACCCTGGGATCATGACCTGAGCCAAAGTCAAGAGTCAGGTGCTCAACCGACTGAGCCACCCAGGGGCCTTGCTATCAGATGTTTTAAATTGTTTTAAATGTTTATTTATTTTTGAGAGAGAGAGAGAGGCAGAGCATTAGCGGGGGAGGGGCAGAGAGAGAGGGAGACATCGAATTCCAAGCAGGATCCAGGTTCTGTGCTGTCAGCCCAGAGCCCAACGTGGGGCTCAGACTCATGAACCTGAGCGGAAATTAGACACTTAACCAACTGAGCGCCCTGGCGCCCCTGCTGTCAGCCATTTTAAAGTGTACAGTTCAGTGATATTTTAGGTACATTCATACTGTGAAACCATCACCGCCATCATCTTCAGGACTCCTTTCATCTTGCAAAAACTTAAACTGTCTACAATTTACATTCTCCCCTCTCACCAGCCCTTGGAAATGTCCATTCTACCTTCTGTCTCTATAAAGTTGACAATTCTAGGTACCTCGTTTAAGGAGAATCATACAGTATTCATCTTTTTGTGGATGGCTTATTTCACTTGGCATAATGTCTTTAAGGATCATTGATTTTGTAGTAATAATTCATTGTATGTATATAGCACATTTTACTATTGCAAATAATGCTGCTGTGAATACAAGTGAAAA
Source organism: Crocuta crocuta (assembly GCF_008692635.1). Lineage (NCBI taxonomy): Eukaryota > Metazoa > Chordata > Mammalia > Carnivora > Hyaenidae > Crocuta > Crocuta crocuta. The sequence goes on from NW_027533170.1 coordinate 7,158,016, forward strand.
AATCTCTCTCTTATCTGTTTTAAATTCTTAGGACCATATATACGCAGAAGTGGAATAGCTGTATCATATAATATTTGTTTTTAATATTTCGAGGAACCACCATACTGTTCCCCACAGCAACTTACCACTTTACATTTCCACCAACAATGGTAATAGTTTCCATTTCTCCATAGCTTCGCCAGCACTTGTTCTTTTATGTTGTTTTGTTGTGTTTTTTTTAATAATACCCATCTTAATGCACGTGAGATGGTATCTCATTCTAGTTTTGACTTGCCTTTCCCAACTAATTAGTGACATTAAGAACATTCTCATATGTTAATTGGCTATTTGTCTGTCTTCTTTGAGAAATATCTTTTCAAGTATTTTGCCAATTTTTGAATTGGATTCTTTGGGGTTTTGTTGTTAAGTTTTAGTAGCTCTCTATGTAATAGTTCTCTATATACTTTGCATATGAATACCTTATCAGATGTATGATTTGCAATTATCGTTTCTCATTCTGTGAGTTGCTTTTTAATTCTGCTAATAGTGTCTACTGATTCACAAAATTTTAAAAATTTTTATAAAATCCTATTAATCAATTTTTTTCTTTGCCTGCCTTTGGTGTCACAGCCAAGCAGTCATTGCCAAATCCATTGTGAAGCTTTTGTTCTATGTTTTCTCCTAAGAGTTTCATGGTTTTAGGTCTTATATTTAAGTCTCTGTCCATTTTGAGTTAACTTTTGTATATGGTGTAAGAGTTCAAATTCATTCTTTTGTTTGTGGATATCAAATTTTACAGCACCGCTTGTTGAAAAGACTGCCTTTTCACCACTGAATGGTCCTGACACACTCGCGGAAAATCACTTGACCATATATGTGAGGATTTATTTCTGCCTCTGTTGTATGTGACTCGTAATATCAGGGTCATGAGTTCTACCTCACATTGGGCATGGACACTACTTTAAAAAAAAATTAAAGTTGGAGCTCCTGGATGGCTCAATTGGTTAAGCATCCAATTGTGGCTCAGGTTGTGATCTTGCAGTTTGTGAGTTCAAGCCCCATATCAGGCTCTGAACTGGTGGTACATAGTCTGCTCGGAATTCTCTCTCTCCCTCTCTCTCTCTCTGCCCCTTTCCCACTTGTGCTCTCTATGTCTCAAAATAAATAAATAAACTTTAAAAAATTTTTAATAAAAAGTTAATTTAATTTAATTTTAATTTTAAACATTAAAATAAAAAAATAGGGGTGCCTGGGTAGTTCTGTCGGTTAAGCACCCAACTCTTGATTTTGGCTCAGGCCATGATGATCTCACAGTTTGTGAGATTGATGCCTGTGTCAGGTTCCGTGCTAAGTATGGAGCCTACTTGGCATTCTTTCTCTCCCTCCGCCCCCCCCCCCGGCCTCTGCCCCACTCATGCTCTCTCTGTCTCAAAATAAATGAATAAACATTTAAAAATGAGTAAATAAAAAATTAATAAAATTTAAATAAACAATATTTCTGGATTCCATTGTGTTCCATTAGTCTATATTTTTGTCCTTATGTTAGTACAGTTTGATTATTGTAGATTTGTAGTAAGTTTGAAACCAAGAAATGCGAGTCCTCATCCAAAGCAATCTACTGATGTAATGCATTCCTTATCAAAATAACAACAGCATTTTTCACAGAGCTGCAACAAACAACCCTGAAATTTTTGTGGAGCCACAAAAGACCTTGAATAGACAAAGCAATTCTTAAAAAGAAAAACAAAACTGGAGACATCACAATTCTGGACTTCAAGTTGTATTACAAAGCTGTAGTCATCAAAACAATATGGTACTGGCACAAAAATAGACATACAGATCAATGGAACAGAATTGAAAACCCAGAAATAAACCCACAATTATAAGGCCATTCATCTTTGACAAGGGTGGAAAGGATATCCAATGAGGAAAAGACAATCTCTTCAACAAACGGTATTGGGAAAACTGGACAGCTACAGGCAAAAGAATGACACTGGACCATTCTCTTACTCCATACACAAAAAATAAATTCAAAATACACTAAAGATCTAAATGTGAGATCCAAAACTGTAAAAATCCTAAGGGCACCTAGGTGGCTCAGTCAGTTAAGCATCTCACTTTGGTTCAGGTCATGATCTCACAGTTCATGAGTTTGAGCCCTGTGTCAGGTTCTGTGCAGACAACTCAGAGCTGGAGCCTACTTCAGATTTTGTGTCTCCCTCTTTCACTGCCTCCCCCTCCCTTGTGTTCCCTCTCTCTCTCTCTCTCTCTCTCTCTCACACACACACACACACACACGCATAAATAACATTAGGGGGCAAAAAACTTTTAAAAAATCTTAGAAGAGAGCATGGGCAGTATATCTCCTGAGGCAAAGAAATTAGAAGCAAACATCAACTATTGGGAATACATCAAAATAAAAATCTTCTGCACAGTTAAACAATCAACAAACTAAAAGACAACATACTAAATGAGAGAAGATATTTGCAAATGGCATATCCAATAAAGGGTTAGTATCCAAAATATATAATACAACTCAACACCCAAATCCCAAACAATCCAATTAAGAAATGGGCAGAAGACATAAAGAGACATTTCTCCAAAGAAGACATACAAATGTCCAAAAGGCACATAAAAATATGCTCAGCATAATTCATCATCAGGGAAATGCAAATCAAAACTACAATAAGATGTTGCCTCACACCTGTCAGAATAGCTCAAATCAACAACAAAAGAAACAAATGTCAGCAAGGATGGGGAGAAAATGGAACCCCTTTGCACTGTTGGTAGGAAAGCTGACTGAGGCAGACACTGTGGGAAACAGATTGCAGGTTCCTCAAGAAGTTAAAAATAGAACCACCTTATGATTCAGTCATCATGCTACTACATATTTATGTCCCAAATACAAAAACATTAATTCAACGGATACATGCACATCTGTGTTTATTGCAGCATTATTTACAACAGCCAGATTATGGAAGCAGCCTAAGTGTTGATCAGTAGATGAATGGATAAAGGTGTGGTATATATATAATCGAATATTACTCTGCCATAAAAAGAATGAAATCTTGCCATTTGCAATATCATGGATGGAGCTAGAGAGTATAATGCTAAGTGAAATAAGTCAGTCAGAGAAAGACAAATATCATATTATTTCACTCATGTGTAGAATTTAAGAAAGAAAACAAATGAGCAAAGGGAAAAAGAGAAAGACCAAGAAACAGACTCTTAACTATGGAGAACAAACTGATAGTTACTGGAGGGGAGGGGAGTGGGGGGATGGGTGAAATGGGTGATAAGAATTAAGGCTTGCACTTGTGATGAGCACTGAGTAATGTATAGAATTTTCTTTCTTCCTTTCTTCCTTTCTTTTTTAGTTTATTTAGTTTAGTTTATTTCCTTATATTGAGAGAGAAAGAGAGCACATGTGCATGAGCAGGGGAGAGACAGAGAGAAAGGGAGACAGAATCCCAAGCAAGCTCCACGTGGTCAGCACAGAGCCCAATGCCACGACCCCATGAGATCATGACCTGAGCTGAAATCAAGAGTCGGACACTCAACCAACTGAACCACCCAGGTGTCCCTAAAATCCTTTTAAAACGGTGTAAAATCTTGGGGCACCTGGGTGGCTCAGTTGGTGAAGCGTCTAACTCTTGATTTTGGCCCAAGTCATGATCTCGAGGTTTGTGGGTTCAAGCTCCTTGGCAGACTCTGTGTTTCGGCTTCTGTCTCCCTCTCTCTCTCTCTGCCCCTTCACTGCTTGCACACTCTCTTTCTCTCAAGAATGAACATTTTAAAAATTCTTTTAATGTTTATTTATTTTTGAGAGAGAGAGAAAGAATGCACAAGTGGGGGAAGGGGCAGAGAGAGAGAGGGAGACACAGAATCAGAAACAGGCTCCAGGCTCCAAGCTGTCAGCCCAGAGCCCGATGTGGGGCTGGAACTCATGAACCACAAGATCGTGACCTGAGCTGAAGTCGGATGCTTAACCAACTGAGCTACCCAGACACACCTCTCCCCCAATTTTTTTAAGAAGGTGTTGTTTAATGAGGAAAAAAATAGAAGTATATAATTATAATTTTGCTAAACTATCTAAGCACCAAATAGCCAGAGAGTGTTTGTTTTTGGATCACCAACATATTTCTAACATTGAGCATAGAACTTGGCACAAAATGTATCTTCAACCGTAGTGTTTAATAAATGAATAGCTCTAATCACCATTTTTTAGAAGTCTATTCTTTTAGAAGTCATATTTAATTTCCACAAATTTAAAAATTTTCAGTTTTCCTTCTGTAATTTATTTCTAACCTCATCTCATTGTGGTCAGAGAGGTTAATTTGTATGATAGCTATTTTTAAAAAATATATTGCTTGGAGCACCTGGGTGGCTCAGTCAGTTAAGTATCTGACTCCTGGTTTCAGCTCAGGTCATGGTCTCATGGTTTGAGAGTTTGAGCTCCACATGAGGCTCTGTGCCAGCAGCATGAAGCCTACTTGGGATTCTGTCTCTCCCTCTCTCTGCACCTCCCCACTCTCTCTCTCAAAATAAATAAAAATAAACTTTAAAATCTATTGACTTTGTTTCAATATATTCCTAATATTTCGTCTCCCCTACAAAGTGTCCCATATGCAATTCAGAAGAAAGTGGATTCTTTTGTTGGGTAGAGGGTTTTGTAGGTGTCTATTAGATCTAGTTGGCTTATTGAGTTACTCAAGGTTCCCATTTCAATACTTATCTTTTGTCTTGTGGTTCTATCCATTATTGAAAAAAGGTATTGAAATCTCCACCGATTATCATATAACTATTTCTCCCTTCAATTTTGTCTCTTTTGCTTCATACATTCTGATGGTCTGTTACTAGGTATGTTAATTTTTATAATTGTATCTTTTTGCCGTATGGAAACTTGTATTGACATATAATGTACTTTGTGTCTTGTAACATTTTTTTAAAATTTGAAGTCTATTTTGTCTGATACTAATATAATCTCCCTTGCTCTCTCCTCGTTACTGTTTGGGTGGAATAGCCTTTTCCTATTCTTTCACTTTCAAACCTATTTGTGTCTCTGGATCTAAAGTGAGACACCATATTATTGGGTCATGATTTTTATCCATTTTGCCAATCTTTGTCTTTGGACTGCAGAGTTTAACCATTTAAAGTAACTGATAAATAGGGACTTAACCACTATCATGTAGCTATTTGTTTTCCCTTTATCTTATAGCATTTTTTGTCCTTCAATTCCTGCATTTACTAGTAAAACATTTAAATTCCTTTAAATTAGTAGTGAAGCAGTTAAATTTAAATTCCTTTCCCACTTTCTTCTATGTATATTTTACAGCTAGTTTCTTTGTGGTTACCATGGGGTTACATTTAACATCCCAAAGTGAAAACACTCTCATTTGAATTTATACCAGTTTACTTTTAATAACATACAAAAACTCTCTGCTCCTTTAAACAGCTAGCTCTGTTCTCACCTTTTTCTGTTCATTGTTGATATAAGCAATATTGCTTATAAAAAATTCTCTGGTTAAATCTCCAGAGAATTAACTGAGTGAAAAAAGCCTATCTCAAAAGGTTATATACTGCATGATTCCATTTATACATCTTGAAATGACTAAATTATTGAAATGGAGAACACAGATTAGTTGTCTGAAGTTAAGGAGAGGGTGAAAGAGGGGTGCCTGAGTGGCTCAGTTGGTTAAGTGGCTGCCTTCAGCTCAGGTCATGATCTCACAATTCTTAAGTTTGAGGCCCAAATTAGTGTCTTTGCTGTCAATGAGGAGCCTGCTTCAGTTCCTCTGTCTCCCTCTCTACCCCTCCACACACATACGCTCTCTCTCTCTCTCTCAGAAATAAATCAACATTTAAAAAATTAAAAAAAAAAAAAAAAAAGAAGGTCACCTGGTGGGTGGCTCTGTTGGCTGAGCATCCAACTCTTGATTTCAGCTCAGATCATGATCTCATGCCTTGTGAGTTCAAGCCCCACATTGGGCTCTCTGCTATCAGCAAGGAGCCTGCTTCAGATTCTCTGTCTCCCTCTCTCTCTGCCCCTCCCCACTGTCACACACCCTGTCTCAAAAATAAACAAACATTAACCAAAAAAAAAAGGAGAGGGCAAAAGAATAGGGAAGTGGGTGTGGCTTTAACACACAATGTTAGGGATCCCTGTGGTAATGGAAATGTTCTGTGTCTTGACTGTATCAATGTCAACATCTTGTTTGTGATATTGCATCATACTTGGGCAAGATGTTACAATGGGGGAAATCAGGTAATTGGTACACTGGACCTCTCTGCATTGTTTCTTGCAAGTGCATGTGAATCTATAATTATCTCAACATAAAAAGTTTAGTTTTAGGGGCACCTGGGTGGCTCAGTTGGCTGAGCGTCCAACATCGGCTCAGGTCATGATCTCACAGTTTGTGGGTTCGAGCCCGGGGTCGGGCTCTGTGCTGACAGCTCAGAGCCTGGAGCCTGCTTCAGATTCTGTGTCTCTCTCTCTCTCTGGCCCTCCCTTGTTCATGCTGTCTCGCTCTCTCTCAGAAATGAATAAAAACATTATAAAAAAAACATAAAAAGTTTAATTTTACAGGGGCACCTGGGTGGCTCTGTCGGTTGAGTGCCTTACTTCAGCTCAGGTCATAATCTCACAGTTCGGGGGTTCAAGCCCCGTGTCAGGCTCTGTGCTGACAACTCAGAGCCTGGAGCCTGCCTCAGATTCTGTGTCTCCCTCTCTCTCTGCCACTCCCCTGCTCTTGCTCTGTCTCTCTCTCAAGAATAAATAAACATTAACAAAATTTTTAAAAAAGTTTAATTGTACAAATACCAGAAACTATTATTATAAAATGTTATTTATTAATTCTGTAGTCATTTGTTAATTCACTGCCCCTTCCCCACTCATGATCTCAAAAGCAAATAAAAATTAAAACATAAACAAAAACAAAAATCTTGAGAACATTTGACCAGAGTGTGGAGAAGAAGCTTTAAGACTCACTGCTGGTGAGACTGACATTGGTATGAAGTTTGAAAGGACAATTTTGTGACCTCATCAAAAGACTATAATGCTTTTTAGAAAATGAACGAGAGTATTTATTGCAGGATTATGTAAGAGTAAATAATAGGAGAAAAGAAATCTTAACCACTTTCATCTGAGGAATGGTTTTAAAATAAGGTACTGTATGAACAAAGATTATGTTATATTGTTAAGAAAAAGGAGGTCAAGACTTCCACCGAGGGGGAAATGTCAACAGATGCTCACTAAACTTCCCTCCACAGGGTCAAACGAAATAACAAAGAGAAGCCTAAGTAGAGAGAAAACCTCCAACTTCTATGAAATCTTGACTAGGCACACAGTCATAAACTGCTGCCACAATACCCTAGTCTATGGATAAAATCCAGAAGTACGCGAAGGGCGGACTCAGACCTCTGTTGATCTCACAAGGAGCGTAGAGCCCTCCAAAACGGGCGACTCTGGCCCAAGACCCCCAATATGGCGGGACCCTGGGCCACCTTCAGAGAGAAGTCATCAGAGCCGCGCTGGGCAGCAAAGCCCGCGTGGATGATGTCAGGCGCTGATTAGGGTGCGAGGGGCATACCTGGGACCATACAGACCAGAGTAGACCAGATTTACGAGTGGACGGGTTTCAGGCGGCAAAGAAGCGGTAAAGGGAAACTTCAGATTTTTTTTTAAATTTTTTTCAAAGATAAGTGGGTGCACTGTTTGTGTCACTTTTTAAACTTCAGTTTTTAAAAAGAGAAGCAAGCCCAGAGTGTGGGATGCAATGCCGAGGAAAGTCAGGGATCCTCGGTTTCAATTCTCTATCTGCTCGTTATTTACTGCGATCTCAAACAAACTGCGTTACTTGCAGCATCTGTAAAAATGTTATAAAAGTAAGTAGTCGCCCGGCCGCCAGGGCAATTGACAAAGGTTTCAATTCTTGGGCGGCAATTAAGAGGCAGGCAGAAGCTGCTCCCCAATCAGGTACTGCCTCGCCGCGGTCGCGGGGTATCTCGGGACTTGTAGTCCAGCAAGTCGAACTCGCTGTCCCGGCAGGCCCCGCGGCGGCGGCAAGGCTACGTGGCGCCGCCGGCTGCGACTGCGCCGGCAGGTGGAGCAAAATGGCTGCGGAACATGGCGTGAGGGTCGTCGGGCCCCGGCCCGGAGAGGGACTGGGCAGGGTGATTCGGGCCCTCGTGCTGCTTCTGTGTTTTGTGGCCCGCGGAGGCGCGCTTTACTTCCACATCGGGGAGACCGAAAAGAAGTGCTTTATTGAGGAGATCCCGGACGAGACCATGGTTATAGGTGCGGATGGAGGGGGAGAGTTTGGAACAAGACCTTGGTCTTGGGGCGGGGGGTGCGGGAGAGTCAACTCTTCCAGAGCGGGAAGCAGCGGGTCTCGCCGCGTGCTAGCATGGGCCGACCCCACGCCACCTCGCGTTCGTCTGATCAGGACTCGCCCCACTTCCCTCCAGGAAACTACCGGACGCAGCTGTATGACAAGCAGCGAGAGGAGTACCAGCCGGCCACCCCGGGGCTCGGCATGTTCGTGGAGGTGAAGGACCCAGAGGACAAGGTGAGCCGGTCCCTTACCCCGCCGAGCCCTCCGCCCTGCGCTTCGGCGCCAGACCAGGCAGGTGCTGGTACTTCCCCTCCTAGTTGTCGCATCTGCTGAACTGCTGAAGACAGTGGGTGTCGTGAGAAGATCCCGGATTTTCGCTCTAGGCCCAAGTTGGGCGGCTGCAGGGCTAGCGGCTCCTCTCAGCCTCTTACCGACCGCCGCGCGACTCCGCCGAGTTCACTGACCTTCCCTGAGCCGGCTTCCTGGTCTGGCAAATGGAAACTCACCTACCGTAGAGGTGTGGTTGGTGCCTTAATTGTGGTGCTGGCAGTCACCGAATTTTGTCAGTTCTGATGTTCCGACATCCAGACTTTAGGGTTTCGCAGGACAGAGTCCGTACCCAAACGAAGGAACAGCTTTTAATTTCAACAAATAGGATATTAAAGCAAAGGAAAAAAAATCTTTGGTTGTCACGTTTCATTAAAACACACACACACACACACACACACACACACACACAAAAGAGTTGAAGTGGCAGGAGCTCTGAATAAAGAGCCCTTTCCAACCGCAGGCCCACGTCAGCTTCAGTTTATATTCTTCACCCCTGCCCCCAAAAGTTTTCAGACAAGTTTTGGCAACTACTCCTGGGCAGCTCTGGACCTTTTAGGGTTGTGGGGTGCCTGAGGCTCTGTTTGCTAACTTTGTTTCCTTCCAGCCCCATCCCCTCTGTAACTTTCACTGAAAGCTTTTTTCCCCAGGTCATCCTGGCCCGGCAGTATGGCTCTGAAGGCAGGTTCACTTTCACTTCCCATACCCCCGGCGAACACCAGATCTGTCTTCACTCCAATTCCACCAAGTTCTCCCTTTTTGCTGGAGGCATGCTGGTGAGTGCACGCACACGGGCGTCGGAGCTTTCAACCTCTACACCCTGGTCGGGACTGGAGACTGGTGGTGCGCCGGATGTGAGATGAGTGCATTGGATTTTGTGTCTCCTAATAATTTTGGGTTTCCATGGAACATCCAGGCACGGTCCCTCAGCTGCTTGTATGTGCCTTGGTCCAAGTGTCCGCCAAGTTTACTCATGCCCGTTTGCCTCGAGCCCCATAGGGCTGGACACTGTGGAGGCCTCAGTCAGCACTGGACAAAGTGTACCAGTGAAGGAAGGTAGGGCGACCCGCTGTCAGTCCCTGGCAGAGCAACAGAGCAGGGCTGCCTGATTTCTTCTTGTCCTCCTTGTCTGTCCCCAGAGAGTTCACCTGGACATCCAGGTGGGTGAACACACCAACGACTATGCAGAAATTGCCGCCAAAGACAAGTTGAGTGAGTTGCAGCTACGGGTGAGACAGCTGGTGGAGCAAGTGGAGCAGATCCAGAAAGAGCAGAACTATCAGCGGGTATGTGGTTGGGCCAAGAGCTCCCAGGTGAGCTTCTTCCCAGAAGCCTTCCCGTGGCTCAGCCGGGAGGGGCACATGTGTGCGAGTCATTGTGAAACCCAAGGGACTGAACCGTCAGTGCTGCTTTGCAAGTCTAAACGCCGGGATGGGTATCACTAACTCGGGTCGGTAACCAAGGAGACAGGCTCTTGAGAGGCCATCATTGCTCTAAATCCCAGTTACACATACACAGTGACAGAGCGGGCACTGATACGAATCCCTGGGATATAATTTTCATGGCTCCGGGTGCTTTTGGAACCAGCTATTTTTTTTTTTTTTTAATGTTTTATTTTTGAGAGAGGGAGACAGCATGAGCAGGGGAGAGTCAAAAAGAGAGGGAGACCCAGAATCTGAAGCAGGCTCCAGGCTCTGAACTAGCTGTCAGCACAGAGTCCGACACGGGGCTCAAACCCACAAACCTCAAGATCATGACCTGAGCCAAAGTCGGACATTCAACCGACTGAGCCACCCAGGCACCCCCAGAACCAGCTATTTCAAACTCCCTCATGTCCAGGAGCCAGGCTGGTCCCATGAATGAGTTTGTGACATAAAGACTGTTACACATCTAATCATCAGTGACCTCGGTTAATTGCCAAACCAGGGCAGCCTTGCAAATAGATATGCCGGCCCTGGCTTCGAAGAGAGCTAGAAGTCCAAGTGCTTTGATGTGAATTTTTCCTGGGTTTTAAATATTGGCAAAACACACGTATGTGCCCACATCCAGCCCCTGGGCCAGCAGTTGGCAACTTGTGCTCACAGTCCTCAAGGAGCAGCTGGGGAAGTCCTGGGCAGAGAGCTTAGAGCCAGTGCACTCCTGAGTCTGTAGGGCACTCTGTGACTGATGGGGTGACAGTGTAGCTACTTCACCTCCACCCCAGGCTCCAGGAGAGGACCGGGGGAGGGCTGTACCTGACACGTGAGCAGACAGAGGTGGCTTTGTTTGAAGTAGGCTGCATGCCCACTGTGGGGCTTCAGCTCACAACCCCGAGAGTTGCATGCTCCACCAGCAGAGCCAGCCACGTGCCCCCAAGCAGACAGACTTACATGAGTGGGTTCCTGGAGGTCATCTGGCTGGGGAGGTTGAGCACAGTCCCCAGGTGGGGTGTCCCTGGCTCTTTGCAGGCACTTGACCGGAACTTGGGCAAACTTGACAAAGAACCCGGGTTCTGGAGCAGCCTCTGCAAAGGGAAACCAGCGGTTAGAGTGGCGCCAAGTGGCACCCGGCAAAGTTAAGCTCCTCTTCCGCTCTCCCCTCCCACAGTGGCGAGAGGAGCGCTTCCGGCAGACCAGCGAGAGCACCAACCAGCGGGTGCTGTGGTGGTCCATTCTGCAGACCCTCATCCTCGTGGCCATCGGCGTCTGGCAGATGCGACACCTCAAGAGTTTCTTTGAAGCGAAGAAGCTGGTGTAGCCATCGCAGGCCTCACATGCCATCCTTCCTCCCAGGCTGGGGAAGAAAGGGCCTCCTGGAACTGATTTCTCTCTGGCAGGAGGACTGGTTCCGAGCCATGGATTTCTGGAGGGCAAGGGGCTACAGGCACCCCAGGCACAAGCTTAGGGCAGGAGCCTGGCTGGCTACTACTGAGCAGGTGGCAGGGTGATGCCTGCCCCCTCCCCTGGGCTCTAAGCCCTTTGCAGTAATCACCCAGGGTCTGGTGAAGCCCCTGGGAGCTCCACTGGCACCTCAGAATCACAGTGTTACTGATCAGGGATGTGAGGCTGTTGTCTGGGGTGGCCAGGGAGGGAGG
>NW_027533170.1:7169787-7179938 GCF_008692635.1 Crocuta crocuta
GTGGGCAAGCCAGTCTTTTTTCTGTCTTCCTTTGCTAACTTTGGATTTTGAGCAGGTTGGGTTGTGGCTGTGACTCCCTGCCACCCTGGGAACCTCACTCTCACCTCCTTGGGCCTAGACCCAGAATGCTGATCTGGGGGTGTGTGTCACGGAGGGTGGGGTGGAAGGGATTGCAGTGTGGGAAAGTAGCCCTGAGGTTGACCTCCGCTTCTCAACATGATTGTCCTTTGGGGGGGCTTGAGGAACTGAGGTCAAGCCAAGCAGAGGCCTTGGTGCTGGTTGGGGATGGGGCCTGCGAAGTCTTAGTTACTGATTTCATTTTCAACAAGTCTAGGTTTGTTACATTGGTTTCCCAATAAAAAAAAAAAAAAAAAAAAAAAAAGCTTGTCCCGCGTAAAGTTACTGTGCTATCAGCGGCCGTAGCACTGAGATGCTCAGGGAACGTCTGTCCTTCCCACTATGCAAAACACTTCACATCCCAAGATGAATACCCGCCTGTGAGCTTCCTTCTTTCCCTCCTCTCTGTATCCCCCTGTGACAGGGGATAGTGGGTTTGCCCAGGAGCATAAAACAAGCAAGTAGTGGGGTTGGTGCCTGCTACCGTTGGCACTGCGGGCTTGGGAAGGACAGAAATCCCCGGGCTGGCAGGGATGAGGATGTGGATGGTCTTAAACAAAGGTATGGGATTTCAGCAAGGACCTTGAAGGAGGATTGGGGTGTGCGAAGGCAGGGCAGGGGTGGTGGGAAGCACTGGCAGGTGGCTGGTACGGAGGTGGACGGGCACTGTTTCCGCTGGAGTTCAGGGAGGGGGATCGAGGAAGCTGTTAAGGGAGGTTGGTTAGAGTTAGAAGAGACTCGCATGTTACCCAGTGTGTGACACAGTTTGGGGTAGACGAACCGAAGATAAACTTGAGGAAGGTGAATCCAGCACAGTGTGTGAGAAAGAGACAGGCTGGGGAGACCAGGCTGTGACTACTTGAACTAACAGGATGTGGTCTGACCTCATACTGCCTTCTAGACCTCTCCCACAGTCCACACAAACCTGTTTAGAACAGCCTTAGAGTTACAGAGAATCGTGATGTTAGTTTCCCCTATTATTAATGTCATGCACCAGTAGGGTACGCGTTCAAATTAATGAAACAGTATTGATAACATTATTTAAGTTTTCTCTTTTTTTTAATGTTTTATTTATTTTTAGGAGAGAGAGAGAGAGACAGCGTGAGCAAGGGAGGGTCAGAGAGAGAGGGAGTCACAGACTGAAACAGGCTCCAGGCTCTGAACTGGCAGTCAGCACAGAGCCCGACGCGGGGCTTGAACCCAAGAACCGTGAGATCATGACCCAAGCAAAAGTCGGACGCTTAACCGACTAAGCCACCCAGGCGCCCCTTAAGTTTTCTTTAAGAATCTCTACACCCCACATGGGGCTCAGACTCGTGACCCCAAGATCAAGAGTTGCACAGTCTCGAGCCAACCAGCCTCCGAATACATTATTTTTAACTAACGCCCATACAGTATGCAGATTTTCTTAGCTGTTGCCTCATGCCCTTTTTCTGTCCCAGGATCCAATCCAGGACAAGTTACATTTAGTCCCTCCTTGGCTGTGATGGTTTCTCAGACTTTCCTTGTTTCTAATTGCCTTGACAGTTTTTAGGAGTACTGCTCCGGCGTCTTGTAGAGTTTCCCTCAGTTGGGATCGGTCTGCTGTTTTTCTCATGATTGAGCTGGAATTCCGAGTTTTTGAAAGACGAGAAAAGTGCCTTTCCATCCCATTATACCAAGGGTGCTTAGTATGAACATGACTGTGGGTGTCACTGTTTAAAATTAATTAGGACTTTTATGTGAAATCTGATTTCTTGAGACAAATCTGATGCTTGTGGGGCTTCATTGTGATGTGACAACAATTAGCTGGACTGAGGGCAGCTGTTCCCCATTAGAGGGGCTTGTGCTTTCAGGTCACAGTCCCACCTCCCTGCTTCCATTATTGGCCTCACCCAAGTGACTGGTCTCTGCAGGGGATCAGCCTTGCCTTTGTCACCAGCCAAACATGGGCTGGATTTGCCAAGGTTCTGTTCCAGAGGGCAGTGCAATGGCAAAGTTCAGCAGTGAGGTCCCTGGTCGGTTTTATGCTGCACTTAAGGGAGAAAGGGGGTGGCTGGGGATGATCAATTTCTCACCTACAGGCAAGTCCTATTGGACTTTTGGAAGCAAGGTGTTTGAGGCCATAGATTGTGCACAGTATCTTGGTTTACACCCTGAACTGCCTCTCTGTGTCTCCAGTTCCTCATTTTTAAAGTTGGCGTACTACCCATAAGGACTGGATGAGGGAACAGCGTTAAGGAACTTCAAACAATGACTGGCACATAGTAAAAACTCAGTATATGTTAGCTGTTTATGAGGGACCTTAACATTTGCCCAAAGAGCAGAGAAGACCAAGCCTAAGGACTCTGCTTCTGTCTTTTCCCAGGTGGAGGTTGGCCCAGCCAGGTAAGTTCCCACTGCGCCACGGCGGATCTAAGAACCCAATCTTACTCCCCCTTCCAACAACCCTGTCCAAGTACCCCTCTCCTGTATAAGGGCCATCATATAGGTAGCGTTGCCTATGTGCCCAGCACTGTGCCAAGTATCCTTGCATGTTACTTTCTCCATCAACCCTCACAGCAACAGTGTAGCTCAGAAACTATTTATATACGCAAGTGAGGAAACAGATGCAGAGATTGTGCCTTGCCCCCAAACACAGCCGAACTGGCAGAATCAGGTTTTGAATCCAGTCAGTCTGTCTCCAGTGCTTGGCTCCTAACCACTACGTGGGTTCTGGGCTGAACGCCAAGTCGGAGCCTTTAGCTTGGCCTTGCCACCCTCCGAGCTCTTTGTGGAGGAAGTATGCACCACCTGGGACCGAGAAGTGGGGGGAAGGATGCAGATCATGCCAGAGGGCTGGAAACATGGAGTCTAAGTCCAGTACCCACCCAGTGACTTGAGCCCCCTCTGAGGCCTCGATTTCCCGGGAGAACCAGCGGGTCCCCGGGCGGATAGTGAACTGTCCCGCGATTGGAACGCCCAAGCTTTCCTCGCACGCGGAACCTTTAAAGCGGCGGCTCGGGGGAGCACACGGCGCGGCTGGAGCGGCGGAGCCANCGTCGCGTCCCCGGCTGCGGGGCTTTCGGAGGGTCTGTGGTTCTCCCTGTGGGTCACTGGCTCTCTCTGCATACGGGTCGCTGTCTCTCCCTGTAGGTCTCTGTCTCTACCAGTCTCCGTCACTCCGCGGGTCTGTGTTTCTCTGATGACGTCCCTTTGTGAGTTTCTGCCCCTCTCTTTGCGAGTCTCTGTCCCTCAGTGCGGGTCCCTTTGTGTCTGTGTTTCTCCGCTGGCATCTGCCTGCGTGCGGGTCTCTGCGTTGACCTCTCTCAGTGGATCTCTGTCTTTCTGTCTGCCCCCGGCCTCTGAGGGTCGTCATTCCTTTTCTCTGGCCTCTACTTCCCCCTTCACATCCATGTAGCCTCAGACCCCGTCCTCCTTCAGGCTTCCCCACCCTTTACTGACCGCCCAGAACACACCAGACAGAAGCTCTGTATGCTAGCCTGGCACGAACTAGGCACTCCTCACACGTAATGCTGGTTCATTTCCGGTGCAGCTGTACTTGAGTGGGACCTCCTGCGTGTGTTAGGTGTGAACTTGAACCAGACCCTAGCTAATGATGTTTTCCACGAAAGCAGAATTGGGGTAGGGGAGCTATTCGGCTCTCTAGATTTGGGACAACACCCACACTTCATTCGTGAGAGGTGCCCCCAAAACTCTCCTCACCCGGAACACACGCCCAGGTAGTGGGTCTCCACCCAGTGAATATCAAGTGTCCCGTGTGTCTCTCAAGTTTGCCCAGATGCCAAAAGATTCTGGAATGTAGTGGGCACAGCTCGTGTTTGGGGGATTTTTCAGACTTCGTGTTGAAGCAGGAAGACAGGAATGTAATAGAAAGAAAGCCTGGACAGTGTGGAATCAGCCCTGGGCAGGAATCCTCTTTAACAGCCATGTGACCAGGAAGGGATCGTTTAATCTTTCTGACCTCAGCTTTTCCATCTCTGAAACAGGGATCATAATATTTACTCTGCAGGACTGTGTGAGGTTTAAAAGCCACATATGTAACACTCTTGACACTGCCTGGCACGCAGGAGGTGTCTCCAGTTACCTTGGCAGTTGGGAGGTGCTGTAACCAGAGCAGCTGATATTCAAACCTGTATCACTAAGATTTGTGTAAGGGAAGAAAGAAAAGGTAATAGAGGAGAATTTCCATTTCCTCATCCCTTTCTGTAAACCTTCAGAACATACCTGCTTTCCCAGAAGAAGTTACTGATGTCAGTTCCTGCTTTTGACATGGGGGTACAAAGACCCACGCAACACACGCAGGCTAGTGTAGCAGTTAAGAGTGCTGGCTCTGGAGCAGGCCCGGCTGGATTTGAATCTGCCTTTTCTAGCCCTGGGCGCAGAGTGATGGAGACAAACCTCACTCGGCCCCTCAGATCAGGGTGCCCTGGGCCTGGGAGCAGCTGGGGGCTGCAGTTCTGGAGTCTGCCACCAGGTGGCACCAGGAGTTTTCAGTGTCCACTGTCCCGAGGAATTGACATTTGGCTCTGAATTCAGTTGCTCAGCCATTTGGGCCCTTAAAGCCCAGGATAAGGTGGCCTATGAGAATGTGATCCTGCAAAGGGAAGCTGGGCTGAAGCAACAGCATGTGACAATGCACAGTATACCCAGTCCATGCCATACCAAGTGATGGTCACTGCCTCTTTCCCCGAAGGTGGGAGATCTCCTCATGTCCATATCCCCGGTCTCCACCCCACCCCCAGAAAGAGCCCTGGGGGCGAGAGAAAATCTGTAGAGGTTCCAGCCTTCCCAGGCCACTGGCAGGATTGGGCTCCGCTCCTCCCCAGCGGAAACCCCTACCACAGGACAATGGGGGGTAAGTCTTAGCTGGCCATCCCTCTGCTGTGTTTGAGCCCTGGCTTCAGGGTGGCTGGCTTCCAGGTTGGCAGTTGTGTGTAGAGAAAGTCAAGAGTTGGTCTGGCTCTGGCATGTGACTCGAAGCATGCCCTGACTGCTTGAACCCTTCCTGTAACTCACCGAGCAAGCCCTTTGCTGTCTAAACTCTTCTGGGACCGCACACAGGAATGGCTTCACTATGGGGAATGACCAGGAGGGACACAGGGATTACAGAACTCTTAAGTGCTTCAAAGAAGGAAGGATCAGATGCCCCGGAGGGAGCATGCATATCCATTTGTGTGCACGCTGAGGGTGGGCAGTGCTGGCCCTGACATTGGAGCTGAGGCAGAGGGACGTTGCCGGTTGTGACATGAGAGTTGGGCCCTGAAGGATGGGCAGAGGGAGTCTCAGACTGACGTGGCAGGCTGTATGAGGGCTGGAGCAGGAAGGAATATGGTAAGCGGCAAAGGTCTGGGTTACTCCATGTGTGGCACTGGGTGATGGGGGTGGGCAAGTGCAGGCAGAATGTATACTCCGGTAACTCCTAAGGGCTGTAAAGCAAGGTGCTTTGCAGGTTGTTTCTAGGGGAGTAGACTAGAGGGAGCTTCCCTTGTCTCAGGGTCCTCAGCTCCTTCACTATCCTCAGCAGAGGAATCTGGTGAATTCCACCTCTCTAACCCAGACAGTGCTCTCTCTCACCACTACCTCGGTGTGCAGGCTATTCAAATGCGCTTCCAGCTTCTGAACGGAGCCTGGGTTCCATACCCAGCCCCCATCTTTCTCTCCCTCTCCTGTCTCTCCTCCCTTGTTATGTGGGCTGCCTCTCGGACTGGAGATTGGAGTCTCATTCAGTGAACAGCCACTGTCAGTTTGGGCCTTGGTGTGGTTTTGGAGGCAGGGTGGCTCTCCCCAAAGTAAACACCGGCCTTTCCCCGGGAACTGATGCCAGGCACCCTGCCTTGAGGACCCTTCCAGTGTGAGAAGCAGGAATGAAGTGAGGGCTTCCACTGGGGGTAAGCCTACAGAGGAGCAGGACTGGAAGGCATCTCTAAGGCGGGGCTCCTGCCTTCGGCTCAGGCTCAGACCCTCCAGCCATCGTCCTGGAGAGTGACAGGTACCAGAGACTAGGCGTCTCACCCCTGCCCTCCAGCAGCTCTTGGTCTGACCAGAACTCACTTAGAGAAAGTAAGAGGGCGTGAAGGAACTGGGGCAGCTCTGACCCTGGGGCCAGAGGGCTTCCTGGAGGTGGGGGTCTAGAGCCGTAAGCAGGATCCTGATGTGTGGTAGCAGCATGAACAAAAGCGTTAACGTTGCTTCCGCACTAATTGCCAGGCGCTTGGGGCAGACCAGTCGTGTGCGCCCTACCAGTGGGGAAGCCAGAGAAGGGGTTTGTCACAGGGCTCAGGCCCCACCCGCCCTTCTGACCCCACCCCTGCTCTTGTCACAGGTCCAGGCTGCTTCCTGGCAGCCTCCCCCGGAAATGCTCCGTCTTCCACCTCTTCGTTGCCTGTCTCTTACTGGGCTTCCTCTCCCTGCTCTGGCTGCAGCTGAGCTGCTCTGGCGACGTGGCTCGGGCGGCCCGGGGACAAGGCCAGGAGACCCCGGGCCCACCCCGGGCCTGCCCCCCAGAGCCACCTCCCGAGCACTGGGAAGAAGATGCGTCCTGGGGCCCCCACCGCCTGGCGGTGCTGGTGCCCTTCCGTGAACGCTTCGAGGAGCTGCTGGTCTTTGTGCCCCACATGCACCGCTTCCTGAGCCGGAAGAAGATCCTGCACCACATCTATGTGCTCAACCAGGTGGACCACTTCAGGTAGGGACCGGCTTCTGCCTTGGCCCACCTCCCCAAGGCCTCCCCTTGCCCTGGCCCCTCAGTGGCTCCCTCTCCCACAGGTGTCCAGCGCCAGGTGCGCCTCTGGACTGTGGAAGGCCACCCAGTGCAGTGGCAGCAGGACGGGCACCGTAAACCCCTCTTGCTGGTGTCATGGGAGTTGGACGGGAGGGTCAGGGCTGAGGGGTGTCCTGGTGTGATGTCCATTTTGAAAAGGTCGCCATGGCTGTGGTAGGAGAAATCACTTTTACCAGAACAGGAGAAGGGGTGGGGGGAGACTTCCTGGGCTGCTGGGGGGAGGCCTCTTGGCTCTGGGGGAGCAGGGGTGGAAAGACATTTCGGGGAGGAAGCGCAGACACAGCTTTCTGGTGGATTGGCTGTGGGGTCAGGGAAAGGCAAGGTCAAGGCCACAGCTTCAAAGTTGTTCACCATCTGGTGTTATCTTGGGTTCTGTGCCCTTCACCACGCACTGCTTCCCTCCGTGAGCCAGTCCACACATGTCACGCTCTACCTCCACCTCCTTTCCCTCCACCTCGCTCCTCTGGGAGGCACATCCAAAGGTGCTTGGGCCCCACCAGGCCCTTTAGGCCTCAGGACCCCCCAGGCTCCACCCTCCCTGCCCTCGCTTTCTCCTCACCCACCTTGGATTCACAGGCCATCATTAACATCAGTCCCTCTCGCACCTCTGGCCTCCCTGACCCACCGGCCGCTGGCTGTTCACACCTGCCCGCGGGTGGCTATCTGAGGCTGGAGCCGGCACGCATCCCCCTGGCAATGAGCCCTGGCCCAAGAAGGCCCTCTGGCCCGCTGCCTCTCCTCTTCGGAGGCAGCCCGCCACCCTTTCCACTGTCCCTCTCCTCCTCAGCCTGATGACTCTGCTCTCTGTTGGAGAAGTCAAACCAACTGGAAGAGAGTCCGCCCAAGTGCCTGGGAGCCTCTGTGCTCGCAGACTAGGCTCCCTCCATGCCGGACACCCTGCCCCAGCCCCTCCAGGCCCAGCTCGTCCAGTCTTGCTCTCCTACTCAAGGACCTCGCATCAGCCATCCACTCCTGTCTCCCCCGCATGATTGGTTTTTCCTCCGTCCTGGGGGATTCGCATCAGCAGACATACTGACATAGCTTCCATCTAAATATAGAGGCAAAAGCCCCCGTGACCTCCCATCACTCACCCCTGTCACCTCATTGCTCTGTGCCCCTCATAGCACAACTTTCATGTCTCCCCTCTTGCCCTCTCTAGAACCTGCTCACCCCCTTGCTGACACTGAAGCAGCTCTCACTGACCCCCAGTGAGCCCGCCTCGTTAATCCGAGCCCTGTCCTCAGTCTGCCACTGCTGGCGGCATCTGCCTAGTGGGCTACTTCTTCCTTCTGGAAACACCTCCGTTTGACTTCTGAGGCAGCACTCGGCTTCGCCTCCTTCCTCCCCTCTGCCACGTCCTTTGCCGGTTCTACCTCACCTCCCTGACTCCTCGACCCTGGTGCTTTTGGGGCTCAGTGCCCGGGCACCTTCTTTTCTGGCAGCAGTCACTCCCTGGGGATTTCATCCAGCCTCGTGGCCGAAACCCCTCTGTGCCCTGGCGACCCCCGAGTCTGTCTTCCGGGCCCAGACCACGATCCTGACCTCCAGCCCCGTGCGTAGCCCTCCGTCTGCTGGTCCCCGGCATCCCCAGCTGCACATGGCCGAGGCTGACTCTGGCTTTCCACCCGCCCTCTTCCCTATTTCAGGAGATGGCAGCTCCTCGCTTCCGGTCTCCCAGGCCAAAAAGCCTCCGAGTCATTCTCACCTCCTCTTTCCCTCGGCGCATCCCATCCTTCGGATTATGTCTCCAATCTGCCCACTTCTCACCACCTCTCTGAGCTAAATCCCCACTGTCTCCCGCGCAGATGATTGTCGAAGCCTCCCGACCCGGCTCGCGGCCCCCACCCCTGAGCCTCCCTTCCCCTCTCAACACCCCTGCTAGAGTGGTCGATCCTCTTAACCCGGGAGTCAGAGCATGTCCAGCTCCACTCTCAGCCCTGTAGGGGCCCCTGCGTAGTACCCACGGTCACAGCCCAAGCCTGTTAGGGGACAGCCCTGCACTGGCCGCATCCCTGAAGCCCTCCTGCTTACCCTGCTCATTCCCCCAGGCCTTCACATGTCACCCCATTACCCTGGTCCCTCCCGGCCCCCCCAGCAGACTCCCCCCTCTTCACCCTGCTTTTCTGTCCTCCGAAGCCAATGCCAGTTGACTGGCTGCTTACGTATTCACTTAGTGATTTCTGTCTCCTCTTATTAGAATGTCAGCTCCTTGCGGGCAGGGCTTTGATCTCTCTCTGCCGTGGTCCTGGTGGTGCCGGTGGTGTCTGGTCTGGCACATTGCAAGCACCCGGAAGACATTTGTGAGATGAGCTCCGGGCAGGTGGGCAGGCTGGCGGCCCGACAGGGAAGTCGGTGTCAGTGTCTGGTGGGAAGGCTGCACAGGTGCTGGGGGGTGGCCGCTGTAGAAGACAGGCTGTCACCCGGGGTTTGGGGAGCACGAGCTCACCACCCCCTAACCTGTGCAGGTTCAACCGGGCGGCGCTCATCAACGTGGGCTTCCTGGAGAGCAGCAACAGCACGGACTATATTGCCATGCACGACGTGGACCTGCTCCCCCTCAACGAGGAGCTGGACTACGGCTTCCCCGAGGCCGGGCCCTTCCACGTGGCCTCCCCAGAGCTGCACCCGCTCTACCACTACAAGACCTATGTGGGCGGCATCCTGCTGCTCTCCAAGCAGCACTACCAGCTGGTGAGGCCAGGGAGCGCACACCGGGCGGGGAGTGTGCATGGGCAGGAGGAGGGATGGTTCTGGGGCCCGTCAAGGGAGTCCAGGAGCAGGACCGAGCCTGTCAGGGAGGATTTGGCCCCAGGAACCACGCCCTCACCCCCTCTAACCGCCCCTCCCCCCCGCCAGTGAGCTGGCTTTGGGGCTTCAGGAGACTTGGGGTTCGTTGGTTCTCAGTGGGACAGTCTGGGAGGGGCTGGGGGCAGGGCTGGCCTCAGGGTGGCTTGCCTGGCCTCTCAGGCAGGTCACTGTCACCGGGGACACTGGTTTACCTTCCGTCTCTCAGCTTGGCTGTCCCTGGAGTGGGTTTGTTTTCGGTACTGTGAGGCGCAAGGTGGCTGTCCTAACTGCACGCTGCGTGCACCCGGGCCCCACCCAGTTCAGTGGATGGTGAAGTCCCTTCCCCAGCACCTGGGACAGGAGTCCCAGAACTGCTCCACGCTGCCTCCTGGTGGCCTCACTTGAGTGGAGTGGGGAGGCTACCCCCGGGGGCCACCCCTGAGTCCATTGCTGTGGCTGGAGGTGGGGGTAGGCGAGGGAGGGA
>NW_027533170.1:7180104-7252433 GCF_008692635.1 Crocuta crocuta
GCCTGGGAGGCAGCTTTATGTAAAGGAAGCCCTGAGTTGGTGGCTAATAGGTATCTGTCACAGGGCCCAGCTGTCCCTGTCCCCCCAGGAAGAGACCATGGCAGAGCCTCCCAGGAGAAGGAGGGGGGGCAGAAATCCAGCAGGAGTTGGCACTTGTCAATGCCAACTCCCCATTAGAGGTGCCTTCCACCAACAGACTTTTTTTTTTTTTCCTAATTTATCCATTTATTCTGAGAGAGAGCGAGCAGAGGAGGGGCAGAGAGAGAGGAAAAGAGAGAGATGCCCAAGCAGGCTCTGCACCATCAGCACAGAGCCCAACATGGGGCTCAGACTCACAGACTGTGAGATCATGACATGAGCTGAAACCAGAAGTCAGGCCCTCAGCCGACTGAGCCACCCAGGTGCCCCCAGTCAGACATTTTTGAGAAACCAGTCAGGCCACACAGGTTCAAGGCCCCCTTAGAACAGGCAAAGGGCCTGGGAGGTGCTGGCTGTTCCCCAGCAGTGCAGAGGATGCGGGAACTTTAGCCTCCCGATGCCCATTAGAACCTCCAGGGGAGGAGGGGGAGAGAGGGGTCCTTGGCCCACTCCCCAGCGGTGGGGGACCAGGGAGCACCCTCAGAGAATGGGGCAAGTGACCCTCCCTGTCTCTGTGTCAGTGCAATGGGATGTCCAACCGCTTCTGGGGCTGGGGCCGCGAAGATGACGAGTTCTACCGGCGCATCAAAGGGGCTGGGCTGCAGGTAACGCTCGCCCCGGGGCTCCCCACCTCCTCAGCCATCGGGGCTGCCCCCGGTTCCCTGCCCTGCCCTCAGATGACATTCCTGGGGCTTGGGGATGACCTCCCCCAGTTCGGATCCCAGCCCGACCCCCCCATTGGGCACACCTCCTCTGCAGAATGGCAGTGCAGGCTCCTGCCTGTGGCCAATGGCCTGTGGCAGGCAGTGGGGCCCCAGAGGACTAGCGACAGGGACCAGGGGCGGCTCCGGGAGGGCGGCCTGACGCAACTTCCTTTGGCCTTCTTAGCTTTTCCGCCCCTCGGGAATCACAACTGGGTACAAGACATTTCGCCACCTGCATGACCCAGCCTGGCGGAAGAGGGACCAGAAGCGCATCGCAGCTCAAAAACAGGTGCTGGCTGGTCCCCAGACTGGGGATGGGCAGGTGGTGATGTGGGGAAGCAGCAGGCCGAGCGTGTCCCTGGGCTCTTCTCGGGCGGATGGCCCTGCCCTCCCCTGCCTGGCATTCTGCGCCAGTGGCCGTTACGGGCACCTGGCCACTGTGGGTAAGCTGAGACCTCGGGGTCCATGCAGGTGGGGGGCAGGGGAGGACCTCAGCCCTCTGGCCAGCGTCCCTGGCTGACCTGTGACACAGGAACCACAGTCCCCACGCAACCTCTTCTTCAGGAGCCGCATTAGCCTACCCGAAGAATGTCCACCCTCTTGCTTGCTGGTGGGGTGCAGCGGTGGCCTCAGGGCCCTGAGCGCATGCCCTCTCCCCTTTCCTCCCCAGGAGCAATTCAAGGTGGACCGGGAGGGAGGCCTGAGTACCGTGAAGTACCGTGTGGACTCCCGCACAGCGCTGTCTGTGGGCGGGGCCCCGTGCACTGTTCTCAACATCTTGTTGGACTGTGACAAGGCTGCCACCCCCTGGTGCACGTTTGGCTGAGCCGGCTGCACAGTAAGGAAGCCTGTGCCCACAGGCCACACTGCTCGCTCAGGCTCTGGAGAAAGCCGCAGGCCGCAGGCCCAACTCCCGAAGGATGCGGATGCGGGGCAGCCTGACGCGGCAGGTCAGAAGCCGCACATTTGCAGCAGCCCCACCCCCGGAGGTGGGCTGGACCCCGGACAGGACACACAGGGGTGCCTGGGACGCTGCTAGCAACAAGCATTGATGGAGAGAGGCTGCGTGTGGCTCTCCCCTGGGACTCTCCGCCCTCGCCTTCCTGCTCGCCCTGCTCTCCCCTTCTTAGCTGCCCAGACCTGAGGGCTTGTCGTCCCTTCCCCCAGACGGCCTCGTGCCCAGGCCACTGACGTGGGTGGCCAGGACGATGCACAGGGCTAAACTGCAGGCTCCTGTGCAAGCCACACAGGAAGGGAACGGCTGAGACCAGCTCTTGCTGCCTGTCACCACACAGGAGTGCGGGCCTGGGGTTGGCCAGCTCTTCTGAGTTCTCAAAAAGAAACTTGAATTCTGGATTCTTAAGTGAAATCGGTTAGTCTTTAAATGATAGCAGCTAATTGAAACTTCAGAAAAGTGTGGCAGGGCAAACCATGTGTCGCGGGCCACCAGTTTGTCACCTGGAGCTCAGGGGAAAGAGCTGGGGGAAAAGATGGCGACTCTTTTCCTTATAAGCGGTCAGGGGGGTGGGGCAGGGCTGGGGACGCCAAGGCCAGGGGAGGCTCAGATGGGAGAGACCTCAAAGGCCAAGCTTCCTGCTGTCTCCCACAGGCTTCACTGCCCCTCTGGGCAGTCTGACCCCCTCAGGCTGTGGTGGGGTCCGACTCTGGGGTGGGGGCGGCTTCTTTCTGCCCCATGGAGATGGACAGAAGTAGACCCTTGGGACCGTACTCGGGGTAGACAAAACGTGGTGGCAAGGACTTGGTCATAGCTTGAGGGTGGGAGGACCATGTTTCCGAGGCGAGAGGGAGGAGCAGGAGCATGGTGGAGTGTTCCCAGTGTGCGGGCATTTACCACTGTTCACACAGTGTCCAGGAGAGGTGAAGGAGGGGAGCCGGGGGGCTAACGACACTGGGAGGTGAGGGGCCCTGCAAGGCAGATCGCTCCTTCGCGGCATGGACTGCCAAAGATTTGGGCCAGTGGTCAGAGGAGTCCATTGTTAAGAGCGGTCTGCTTAACAATAAATAGGAAGGAAGGGATTGAAATCCCAGAGTTCAGGAGGGTGGATTCAACAGCTGTGCTCCAAAATGACTACCTCTCAGAGGGTAATCTCAGGGCTGCTGGGTGCAATTTTGTGGGTTGCACACTGCACCACCTGTGCAAAGCATAGTGGAGTACAGTGTATCTGTTCGGATGGACAACAGAGGGTCCTTATCCTCAGTTGCCCTTGCCCAGCAGTACAGCTTCCCTCAGTACAGTGAGAGGCAGATGGATTACTGACGGTGCAGGAGTGCTGGGAGGGGCTTTGTCAACCTGGACGCCCAGGAGAGGGGAATGAAGTGCCCCCTGTGTGCCAGTCTCTGTACAACCCTGGCTGCATCATCTTGGACTTAACACAACATGGAGGCAGAACAGCAGCCTGTTTGGTGTTGGTGCGACTGGACGTGACCTCACAGCGCCCAGCTTGTAGCAAGACTTAAAAGGACGAGGAGCTCCCTCCTTGCAACCTGCATGGAGGGCAGAGAATGCACAGAGGAAAAGCAGGACCCACTGCCTGATCCTGGACTGGGGTGCAACTCCAACCACATGGTCCCCCAGCCACTGCCACCACCTTCTTCAGGGAGCCTGTAGGCACCCAGCCCAGGCCTCCCCGGGGGTCGCTCCAAGAGAGCAGGAAGGGGCTGAGCGGTCCTGGCAAGGGTAAGAAGCAGAGCTCTGAAAATGCCCAAGCACTGTGGTTGTCTCTGTGGCTCCATGAAGAGAGCCTGGCACCCCCGTGTTGCTGGCCAGGGCGCAGGTGAGATCGGCCCTGGACGTAGCAGCACCTGCCCTAGCATCTGGCCCACATGGCGGCTGTACTAATAGCTTGCTGAGCGGTCACCATGTACAGAATCCTTTATGTTGCATTAGCTCGTGAGGCCCCCTCTAGCCAAGCCAGGTCCTGTTTATTAACCTGTTTTACGGATGACGATCATGAGGCATAGACAGATAAGTAGCTTGCCAGGGTCAGAGAGGTGATACCTGGTGGGGCTTGGGATCTGAACCCCAAGACCCTGGCTTCAGAGCCAGATTCCTTCATCCCTGGCCTGTAACAGCAGGTGCCAGTGCACAGAGGCTCCCTCCCTTCCAGACCTTCCCTCCTCCTCTTCTTGGCAGGGAGGCCTGACAGGGAGGGCTGGCCAACACGCTCCCGTGCCCCTCCTGCCTCTGGGACCAAGCAGAGCCTTGGGGGAGACACAGAGGGTCTGCCTGTGCCGCCTCTGCCTGGGTACAATGGAGATTTGGCTGCTGGAGAGGTCCCTGGGGGATCAGCGGGATCCACAGCGTGGCACTGTGTCTGAGGGGTGTACCTGGGGCTTGGGGAAGGCCTCCCCGAGGAGGCGGGACTTTCTGGGGGAGCCATATTGCAGTCGCGATGGGAAGGGTGCATCAGCAAGTGCAAGGCAGAGACACCAGGGACAGCATGTCATGTTGAGGGGCTTGGAAGCAATTTGGGGTGTCCCTGGTACCCCAATACGGTATAGGAGTCAGAGGAGGCGGGTAGCAGAGGAAAGCTTAAGGTGACCGGTGAGGATCTGTGAAGGCCACATGGAACAACTTGTACGCTATTCCACAGGCGCCGGGGCTCCAAGCAGGGGAGAGTCTGAGCGAGGAGACAATTATGGTGAGGTCTGCGTTACAGAAAGATCCTTGGGGACTGGTGCAGAGGCTTGGAGGATGGAGTCTGGACAGAGAGCTGAGGCTGAACAAGAGGTGATGAGTCCTGGGACGCCTAAAGGGCTCAGTCGGTTAAGTCTCCGACTCTTGATTTCAGCTCAGGTCATCATCTCACCTTTCATGAGTTTGAGTCGGGCTCTGCACTGACAGTTTAAAACCTGCTTGGGATTCTCTCTCTCTCTACTTTCTCTCTCTCTCAAAATAAACTTTAAAAAAATTAATCTAAAATAGAAAGAGATGATGAAGCCAGACTGAGCCACCCTTCATGGAGGGCCTGCCTCCCCGCACACTCTTTCCCAAAAGGACAAATGGAGGTCCGCGGCCCCTTTTCGCTCAGCCTTCATGCCTCCAGGGCATTTTTTTAAAGGACAAACCAAAGGAAAAGCAACTTCACTTTCAGCTTCCGCCTGTAAAGGGTTTGGGGAGGTCCGTCACCCCCACCTTCACAACAGGAACAAACCTCAGCAACCAGAAAGCAACCACTTTTCTTGAACCCAGCAGAAAAGTGACGCTCGGTGGGGCGAAGTGCCACCCTCTGAGTCTGGAGAGACCGGCAAATAGAGCTGAGTTCGGCTAACCTAGAGCAAAGCTGCTGGGGCCGCAGACTGGCAGGAGTACTTCTGTTCTAACTTCGACAGATCGTTGGAGGCTGAGGTGTGTGGCCAAGAGCAGAGGAAAGTCCCCTCGGTCTCTAGCAGAAGAAAGGAGAAAGTAGCCATTTAAAAATATACCCGGGGGCGCCTGGGTGGCTCAGTCATTTGGGTGTCTGACTTCAGCTCAGGTCGTGATCTCACAATTCAGGAGTTGGAACCCTGAATCAGACTCTGTGCTGACATCTTGGAGCCTGGAGCCTGCTTCAGATTCTGTGTCTCTCTCCCCCTCTGCCCCTCCCCCTGCTCATGCTCTCTCTCTCTCTCTCAAAAAATAATTGACATTTTAAAAAATGTTAAATATACCCAGAGCAGTCTCCCTGATGAAAGTCTGCTCTCCGGAGCCTGTTTCCCTCCCCGAAGGGTGGGACTAAGACAGTTACCCAACTTCGTTTCCTGCTAGCTTTTCTGCCTTACCCAAGGAAGAGGGGACAAAGCTGAGACACCTGTGAACGTCACAGCCCAGGGACACAGACTCACCACAATACGGAGACTTCATCATACAATTATAAAATGCTTCTCCTTCCCTAAACTCTTTGCCCACCAAGTCAACAGGGCTCTAGTGTGACAATAGCAAGTCACAGCTGAAAGAGCTTCAGGGCACAGACTGTTTTTAGAAAGTTCTTGGAGAGGGGCACCTGGGTGGCTCAGGTGGTTGAGTCTCCGACTTATGATTTTGGCTCAGGTCATGATCCCAAGGTCATAGGATCGAGCCCCGAATCACGCTCAGCGTGGAGTGTGCTTAAGATTCTCTCTCCCTCTGCCCCTCTCCCTTACTCTCCCTCTCTCAAATAAAAAATAGGGACACATGGGTAGCTCAGTGTTCGACTTCGGCTCAGGTCATGATTTCATGGTTCATGAGTTCGAGCCCCGTGTCAGGCTCTGTGCTGACAGCTCAGAGCCTGGAGCCTGCTTCAGACCCTCTGTCTCCCTCTCTCTCTGCCCCTGCCCCACTTGTGCTCTTTCTCTTCCTCTCTCAAAAAGAAACATGTTTTAAAAATCTTTAAAAATAATAATGAAACTAAATTAAATTTAAAAAGTTTTAAGTAATATTAAAAAATGTTTTAAAGATAAAAATCTCTTGGAGAAAGTCAAGGACAGCAGAGGAGAAACAAACAAGGACACTAGAAGAACTTAAAGCACCCAACACTTCAGTCAACATCAAAGCCGTCCAACTCCTAGCCAGACTACGTCCAACCTCACACTAAAGGTCTGTATCAGTCCCTTTATCCAATACATCATGCGTTTCAAAAGCCATGCTAAAAGGTAAGAAAGAAAAAAACAAGAGCCTGAAGAGAAGAGCAAGAATGAGAACCAAACTCAGATACAACACAGAGTTTGGAATCATCAGAGAGGACATTTAAAATAACTATGACTTGTATGTGAAAGGCTTGGTATATTGTGATTTATCAGATATAAATATACATTGGGGGGGCACCTGGGCGGCTCAGTGAGTTAAGCGTCCTTCTTCGGCTCAGGTCGTGATCTCATGGTTGGAGGGTTTGAGTCCTACGTCGGGCTCTGTGCTGACAGCTCAGAGCCTGGAGTCTGCTCCAGATTCTGTGTCTCCGTCTCTCTCTGCCCCTCCCCTGCTTGTGCTCTGTCTCTCTCTCTCTCTCTCAAAAATGAGTAAACATTTAAAAACATGTTTTTAATGCATTACCTGCTTTGCAACTAGGCTTTGAGTATGATGAACGCTGCATAGAGCACCCATGTCAATGTCGGCATGTGGTAACACTCAATAAACAGTAGCTATAGCCGCTATTAAGCCTGTTTATATGCATCCTCTATGCGGCTAGTTTAATAAGTAGAACACCATAAGCTAGATATTAGAAATAAAGGCATTATTAAATCTGTATTTCCTTTCTTCCTAAATTAGACATTATTAGAAAAACCGAGACTATAGTTCAGTGACTTGCTTAAGTTACCTACCCGGAGAGTAAGTGCCTGAATGGAATTCAACTTTAGTTTATTTCATTGGAAAGCCACTTTTCCTACCTCTGTTGGGAAAATGTTTTCCTCTAGCTTTTGTTGTGGTTGTGTTTTATTGTTGTTTTTTGCATTTGGAGGTTAAGGGCATAAAGAAAGAAACTTGAATCAGGCTAAGCTGAATTATCAGGGAATAAATAATAAGGAAGCAGAGCCCACAATGCTTTTTAAAAGGTTAATTTTAGGGGCGCCTGGGTGTCTCAGTCGGTTAAGCGTCCGACTTTGGCTCAGGTCATGATCTCACAGTTTGTGGGTTTGAGCCCCACACCGGGCTCTGTGCTGACAGCTCAGAGCCTGGAGCCTGCTTCGGATTCTGTGTCTCCCTCTCTCTCTCTCTCAAATAAATAAAACATATAAAAAATAATAAAATAAAATAAAAGGCTTATTTTATTCACCCGGTGCTCATCAGGACAAGTGCCCTCCTTAATCCCCATCGCCCATCTCACCCCTCCCCCCAACCCCTCCCCTCTGGTGGCCATCAGTTTGGTCTCTAGCGTTAAGAGTGTGTCATCTTGGTTTGTTTCTCTCTCTCTCTGTTTCCCCCCCTTTGCTCATCTGTTTTGTTTCTTAAATCCCACATATGAGTGAAATCATATGGTATTTTTTCCCTTAGCATTGTACTCTCTAGGTCCATCCATTGTGCTCTCTAGGTCCATCCATGTTGTTGCAAATGGCAAAGTTTTATTCTTTTTTATGGCTGAAAACATCCCATTGTATATATCTACCACATCTTCTTTATCCATTCATCCACCAATGGACATGATGGGCATTTGGGTTCTTTCCATAGTTTGGCTATTGTTGATAATGCTGCTATAAACAGGGTGCATGTACCCCTTCGAATCTGCATTTTTGTATACTTTGGGCAAATCCCTTGCACGATTGCTGGATTGTAGGTTAGGTCTATTTTTAACTTTCTGAGGAACCTCCATCCTGTTTTCCAGAGTGGCTGCACCATACTGTTTTGATGACTACAGCTTTGTAATACCTTGAAGTCCAGAATTATGATGCCTCCAGCTTTGCTTTGCTTTTTCAAGATTGCTTTGGCTCTTCGGGGTCTTTTGTGGTTCCATACAAATTTTAGGGTTGTCTGTTCGTTCTAGTTCTGGGGAAAATGCTATTGGTGTCTTGCTAGGGATTGCTTTAAGTGTGTAGATTGTTTTGGGTAGTATGGACATTTTAACAATATTTGTTCTTCCAATCCATCAGCATGGAGTATCTTTCCATTTCTTTGTGTCTTCTTCAGTTTCTTTAATCAGTATTTGATAGTTTTCAGAGTACGGGTCTTTCACCTCTTTGGTTAGATTTATTCCTAGGTATCTTATTACTTTTAGTGCACTTTTAAATGGAACGGTTTTCTTAATTTCTGTGTCTGCGGCTTCATTTTTGGCGTATAGATATACAACAGATTTCTGTACATTGACTTTGTATCCCGCGACTTTAATGAATTTATTTATCAGTTTTTTGGTGGAGTTTTTTGGGTTTTCTGTATCTAGCATCATGTCACCTATGTATAGTAATAAGTTCTCCTTCTTCTTACCAATTGGGATGCCTTTTATTTCTTTTTGTTGTCTGATTTGCTGTGGCTAGGATTTCCAGTACTGTGTTAAATAACAGTGATGAGAATGGACATCCTTGTCTTGTTCCTGACCTTAGGGGAAAGGCTCTCAGATTTTCCCCACTGAGGATATTAGCTGTGAGTTTTTCATATAAGGCTTTTATTATGTTGATGTATGTTTCCTCTAAACCTACTTTGTTAAGTATTTTTATCACGAATGGATGCTGTGCTTTGTTAAATGCTTTTCCTGTGTCTATTGAAATGATCATATGATTCTCATCCTTTCTTTTATTATTGTGGTATATCATGTTGATTGATTTGTGAATATTAAACTTCCCTTGCAGCCCAGGAATAAATCCCACTTGATTTTGGTGAGTGATTTCTTTTATTTTTATGTTTATTTATTTTTGAGGGAGAGAGAGAGCACAAGTGGGGAAGGGGTAGTGAGAGAGGGAGACACAGAATCTGAAGCAGGCTCCAAGCTCTGAGCTGTCAGCACAGAGCCCGATGTGAGCCTCGAACTCACAAACCGCTAGATCATGACCTGAGCTGAAGCCAGACGCTTAACCAGCTAAGCCACTCAGGTGCCCCAGTGAATGATTTCTTTAATGTATCATTGGATTTCGTTTCCTAGCAAATATTGAGAATTTTTACAACCATGTTCATCAGGGATACTAGCGTATAGTTAGTTCTCTTTTTATGTGGTGTCTTTATCTGGTTTTGGTATCAGGGTAATGGTGGCCTTATAGAATGAATTTGGAAGTTTTCCTTCCTTTTCTGTTTTTTGGAAGGGTTTGAGAAGAATGGGTATGAACTTGGGGCGCCTGGGTGGCTCAGTCGGTTAAGCATCCGACTTCAGCTCAGGTCATGATCTCACGGTTCGTGGGTTCGAGCCCCACGTCGGGCCCTGTGCTGACAGCTCAGAGCCTGGAGCCTGTTTCGGATTCTGTGTCTCCCTCTCTCTCTGACCCTCCCCTGTTCACGCTGTCTCTCTCTCTCTCTCAGAAATAAATAAAACATTAAAAAAAAAAAAGAATAGGTATGAACTCTTCTTTAAATGTCTGGCAGAATTCAGCTGGTCCTGAGCTTTTGTTTGTTGGGTGTTCTGATTACTGATTCAATTTCTTTGCTGATTATCAGTCTGTTCAGATTTTCTACTTCTTCCTGAGAGCCCACAATTTTTATGAATTCTCATCCCAGAGACTTCCAGAAGCCATTATAACTCCAGCTAACCTTCTAATGCAGATTTAAAATGGCATGTGGTAATTATGTATCCTTGGTAATTAGTAAAGGCACTTCAGTAAGTGAGTTGGTGAGAAGGTGAATTGCTGAGAGAAATGATTTCCATGAGGGTCTTGAACATCAAGCAATTCTTCATCTACTACAGATCTTTTTTTTTTTTTAATGTTTTATTTATTTCTGAGAGAGAGAGAGAGATGCAGCGTGAGCAGGGGGAGGTTCAGAGAGAGGGAGACACAGAATCAGAAGCAGGCTCCAGGCTCTGAGCTAGCTGTCAGCACAGAGCCCGACGCGGGACTCAAACCCACGAACCGTGAGATCATGACCCGAGCTGAAGTCGGACATTTAACCGACTTAGCCACCCAGGCGCCCCCACCTACTACAGATCTACCAGCATCGACCTTGACCCAAAGCACTCCTCTGAATCAGCCCTTGTGAAAGTGCTTGTGTAACTCACCGGTGTTGGTGGTTTGCCTTACAGCATTTCTCAGCCTGGGGTGATTTTGTTTTTGGAGGTACATTTGACAATATCTGAAGACATTTTTGTTGTCATAACCATGGGGATGCAACTGGCATCTAGTGGGAATATGCCAGGGATGCTGCTCAATGCCCTGCCATGCACAGGTCAGCCCCCACAATGAAGAATCATCTGGCTCAAAATGTCAGTGGTGCTAAGTAATATAGAGCTCCAGCCTCACCATCCACTAGCTGTGTGTGGCTTCCTTCCCTTTCCAAGCTTCTGTCTCCTCATCCGGAAAGCTAAATAGCATGATGTAGCTATGAAGTACCTAGCACAGATAGTACATGCTCGGTTTAATTACTTTTGACAGGGGCGCCAGGATGGCTCAGTCGGTTAAGCATACAACTTCAGCTCAGGTCATAGTCTCGTGGTTTGTGAGTTAGAGGCAGGCTCTGTGCTGACAGATCAGAGCCTGGAGCCTGATTCAGATTTTGTGTGTGTGTGTCTCTCTTGGCCCCTCCTCTGCTTGCATGCTGTCTCTCTCCCTCTCAAAAATAAATAAACATTAAGAAAATTTATTTTTGATATGTCCTGGGACACAGGCGGATTTACTATTCCTGAAAAATAAGAAAGCATTTTTTAAGATGTATTTTCTTGCTTCCAAGCATAGCTTCTGCTAGTCAAGGTACTGTTGTAGCTGTGGGGAACTTTTTAAAAGTTCATTTATTTATTTATTTAAGCAATATCTACACCCAGCACGGGGCTCGAACTCACAACCTCAAGATCAAGAGTCGCATGCTCTTCTGTCTGAGCCAGCCAGGCACCCCAAAGCTGTGGAGAATTAAAGTCTGTAGACACTTCTTTTTATCTCACCCAGAATAGCTCAGAGCCAGACACTCCTCTAATGCTCTCGAGTGACTTACACGACTTGGATGAGCCAAGCACAAAACGGAAGACATTGCTCAGTTTGGTTCAGATGACTAGGGAAGTTCTGAGATTGGAACATGAGCTATTTCTGGTTTTTAGGTCCGAACCTGGACCTCTACTTTTAGGGGATTTTTTGGTACATTCTCATGAGTAGTAACAGTAACTACCACGTTTCACTGACTGGGCACCAGGAAACCCCTCACTTTGCAGATGGGGAAACAGGTTCAGGGAGATTAAGGTCCCTACCACTAGTGAGTGTTGGGAGGCTGGGATTCCAACCCAGCCTCTACACTTTTCCTTCTTTTTTTTTCTTTAAAGTTTATTTACTTATTTTGAGAGAGAGCACACTCATGCACGTGAGAACGGGGAGGGCAGAGAGGGAAGGAGAGAGAGAATCCCTAGCAGTCTCCACACTGACAGTGCAGAGCCTGACAAGGGGCTGGAACTCACGAACCGTGAGATCATGACTTGAACCAAAATCAAGAGTCAGACGCTTAACTGACTGAGCCACCCAGGCTCCTCTGTCTGCACTTTTCTATCGTTCTCTTGTGTAATTTTACCCAAAGCTTGGACCCTAACTCATTACAGTAGGGAGATTCCCCCTCTGATGAGGTCCTCTCTTTGATAGACCCTGACTTTGGCTTTCCTTTTCACACCTTCTACTCTTGCAAACGTCTCCTTTCCCAGAGAGGACCCCCGATGGGATGAAGTATGTTCCCAACAGAAAGAAACTCTAGGGCAAATTCAGTTTTCTGGAACAAATGGAGAAAACATTTTAGGCTCATTGGTCAAAATCAAATCTACTTACAAAGCCCTGTACTCGGGCTCGCTGTCCCTTGCCAGCCCCCCACCTCTACCAGCTTAACTAAAATGTAGAAAGTACAGGGTGATTGAATAGCAGCCTATAGAAGAGGAAAATGGTCTCCTCTGGGTATTTAATTTCACCATAAGAATTTTTTGTTTTGAATTTATTTTTTTAAAGGATTTCCTTTTTTTTTTTTTTAATTCTCAAGTTAGTTAACATACAGTGTAGTCCTGGCTTCAGGAGTAGAGCCCGCTAATTCCTCTCTTACATGTGACTCTGCTCACCCCGACAAGTGCCCTCCTCCATGCCCCTCACCCATTTAACCCACCCCCCAGCCCCATCAACCCTCAGTTTGTTCGCTGTATTTAAGAGTCTCGTTATGGTTATGGTTTGCCAGGATTTCCCTTTTTTAAAATGTTTATTTATTTTTGAGAGAGAGAGAACAGAGGAAGGGCAGAGTGAGAGGGGTACAGAGGCCCAGAAGGGAACTCTGTGCCGACAGCGGCGAGACCTATGTAGGGCTTGAACTCATGATCCATGAGATCATAACCTGAGCCAAACTCGGATGCTCAACCAACTGAGCCACCCAGGCACCCCTGTTGTTTTTAATTTAACTTGAATGCCTCTGTGCTGAATACCACCACCCTGCTTTACAGCCCAGCCGGTTCACCTTTTGTAAGGCATTTAAGTCTTTCAACTTTTGATCCACCCATTTTCTGAAGAAGCATTAAATAATAGATTCAGAGTCATATCTTTTAATTTCAGCACTTGAAAAGCTGAATTTTGGTTTATGTGGGTTTTTTTTTTAATGTTTATTTTTGAGAGAGAGACAGAACGTGAGCAGTTGAGGGGCAGAGAGAGGGAGACACAGAATCCGAAGCAGGCTCCAGGCTCTGAATTATCAACACAGAGCCCAACTCGAGGCTCGAATTCACAAACCATGAGATCATGACCTGAGCCCAAGTCAGATCCTTAACCGACTCAGCCACTGAGGCGCCCCTTAATTTTGGTGGATCTTAAGTAAGCGCGAGGCTCTGGGGAACACTGACGTGTATGCAGTGGTCATGTGTTGTAGATAGGATGGTAAAATAGCTTCTTTTTGTGGTCACTCTTTGACCTGCCTGCCTAGGGGAGAAAATCTGCATACCCTAAGGCTCTTCCAGAAGATCAAAAGGAGGCACACCTCTTTCTGGAGGCTAATCTAAGCCTTCTAGAATACTGATTCGAGTTTGCATCCTGTGCAGTGCAATACATTGTGTGTTCACTGTGGGGGGGGGGTGCAGGTGGTTAGCTGAGACTTCTGAGACTTGGTTATTTGAAAGCACTGGAGTGCTAAGAGACTAAAGAAAACTGATTAAGGTGTCATCAGGAATCCATTTTAATCTCTTTAGAAGAAAGCAGAGGTTTTATTTTTTTAATGTTTATTTATTTTTGAGAGAGAGACAGCGTGTGAGCGGGGGAGGGGCAGAGAGAGAGGGAGACTCTGGAGCAGGCTCCAGGCTCCGAGCTGTCAGCACAACCCAGGAGCTCCGAGATCATGACCTGATCTGAAGTCAGACATTTAACCGACTGAGCCACTCAGGTGCCCCTTTACTCTTTTTTTTATTTTTTTTAATGTATGTTTATTTTTGAGAGAGAGAGAGAGCGAGCATATGTGGGGGAAGGGCAGAGAGAGAGAGAGGGAGACACAGAATCTGAAGTGGGCTCCAGACTCTGGGGTGAGGTGTCCCAGATCCACTTATGTTCTACCTATCCCAGTTCTGATCCTGTTTGGCTTCTGACTCGACTATTTTCTTTACTGAAAGAGAAGGAGCGGGGCGCCAGGGTGGCTCAGTTGGTTGGGCATTGGACTCTTGATTTCAGCTCAGAATTTGTGGGATTGAGCCCCGCGTTGGGCTCTGAGCTGGCAGCATGGAGCCTGCTTGGAATTTTCTCTCCCTCTCTCTCTCTCTGCCCCTTCTCTACTTGGGTTTTCTATCTCAAACATAAAATAAATAAAAATAATAAAAATTTTTAAAAAGACAAAGAGGACTCATGTGCCTGTAGACTTATTATAAGTATTTGGACTCTCTGGATGTCCTTAAAGACTTGGGGCACCTGGGTGGCTCAGTCAGTTAAGCATCTGTCTTTGCTCAGGTCATGATCTTGTGGTTTGTGAGTTCAAGCCCCACGTTGGGCTCTGTGCTGACAGCTCAGAACCTGCTTAGGATTCTCTCTCTCCTTCTCTCTCTGCCCCTCCTTGGCGCTCTTTCTCTCTCTCTCTCAAAAATAAATAAATAAACATTTAAAAACAGGTACAGTGCACAGTTTGTGTATCAGCCTCTCAACCTCCTCCCTTCCACCTTTCACAACATCCAGGGTTTCTTTTAGGGGTCCACCCTCTACTCTCAGTCTTGCGGTTTGTGTTGAGTTGACCCCACCATGGGCTCCAGGGATAGGCTGTGATCAGTCCGAGCTAATCTGTAGATGCTATTGACCCAGCTACAAAGATGGACTCAGATGAAGGGCCGGCACCTAATTTGGGCAAGCGATTTGTGAGATGCTTTGTTCCCAGCTTTGGGGAAAGAAGCTTCTCTCTCCTATGACGGCTAATAAAGAGGCAGTCTCTCTGCCTCTGGATCTTGTTGTGTGTCATAGACTCTGGGTCTGGAGTTCTCTTGTCCAACAAGAAAGTGGATGCAGGATTAAAAATGTGAGAGAGGCTAATGTCTTGGAGGAGCCCAGAGCCCAGAAGAAGGGTCCTTGCTCCATTTTTATTAGGATCACAGGCTTACAAACGTGGTGATGGGCGTGCACTAAGAGGAATGACTCATGGGCGTGAGGGGAATGGGGTTTTGAAGACATGCAGGGTTAGGCGTTTCACTTGATAGGAAACAAAATCCTGGAATAGAGCAGAAAGCTGTTTATAGCAGATGTGAGGCGCCACCTCGGCTTACCTAAACTGGCCTAGGGGACAAGAAAGACTGAGCATGCTACCTCAGGCTCAACAAAGCACCTTTCTTTTCCTAATTAGCCTTGCTCTGGGCAATGCCCAGCAGCGGTCTATAGCCCTGTTTACCTGTTTTACCTAATTTGGTGCCTCCTTCCTGAGAAAGCAGCTTTCTGCTCTTGTACTAAATTGGGGGGCATTTCCGCCTGGAATACCCAATCTTGTTTACCTCATGTTGGGTGTTTTCATCCTGAGATTCCCTATCCTATTCCTTTGTCGTATAATGGGGCCTTTGCCCTGCTTTTCCTAATCTTATCTGCCTAATCTTGTTTACCCAAACTTGGGCGCATATGTCCTGTGGCTTTCTAACTCTTTATGCTTTGTCAACCCGGCAGTGCAAGTTCAGGGAATCCTAAACTCATTCCCCGCACGTGAGCATCTGACTTGCTCGCTCTCCGCAGGCCATCTCCAGATGCAGAATAGGATGCTCATCAGCTGTGCAGAGGCAGACCAAGGAAAGGGCTGCAGGAAAGCTTCGGTGGCCGGGAAGCCTGACGAGGTGTCCCCAGATGTGACTGGAAGAACACGCAGGCACTGTGGTCACAGCCTTTAGGGGCCCTAAGACCGGGTGTGATGTGGAGTGCTGAGGCTTACGATTTGAAGTTATTTCCATAGGTCCTAGAGGAGAGGGCCGATTCTTTACTTTTTTAATTTATTTTTTAATTTATTTTTTTATTTTTTAAAAACTATTGTATTTTTACTTTATTATTTTTTAAAAGTTTTTGTGATATTTATTTTTGAGAGAGACAGAGCAGGAGTGGGAGAGGGGCAGAGAGAGGGAGACACAGAATCCGAAGCAGGCTCCAGGTTCCCAGCTGTCAGCACAGAGCCTGATGCGGGGCTCGAACCCATGAACCGCAAGATCATGACCTGAGCGGAAGTCAGAGGAGGCTTAACCTACTGAGCCACTCAGGTGCCCCGAGGGCTAATTCTTTGTGGTGGAAAAAAAGATATCATTTGCTGTGAAAATATACTGCATTTTTAAATACTTAAAACTTTTTTATTTTTTTAAGTTTATTTGTTTTGAGAGAGAGAGACAGCCTGAGGGAGGGCAAGAGACAGAGGGAAAGAGAATCCCAAGCCCCGAAGTGGGGCTCCATCTCCTGAACTGTGAGATCATGACCTGAGCCAAAAATCGAGTCAGATGCTCAACCAACTGAAACACACAGGCGCCCCTTTAAAGATTTTTTAAAATAAACAAACAAATAGAGGCACCTGGGTGACTCAGTCGGTTAAGCGTCCGACTTCGGCTCAGGTCATGATCTCACGGTTTGTGGGTTCGAGCCCCGCGTTGGACTCTGTGCTGACTGCCAGCTCAGAGCCTGGAGCCTGTCTTCAGATTCTGTATCTCCCTCTCTTTCTGACCCTCCCCTGTACATGCTGTCTCTCTCAGAAATAAATTTTAAAAACATTAAAAATAAATAAATAAATAAATAAATAAATAAATAAATAAAATGGTCTCTGTCAATGCGGAGCCCACTTGGGATTCTCGCTCTCCTCTCTCTCTGCTCCCACCCCACTGCTTGCTCTCTTTCTCAAAAATAAATAAATAAATATTTTTCAATGTTTACTGACTTTTAGAGACAGAGAGAGAGAGACAGAGCACAAGCAGGGGAGGGGCTGAGAGAGAGGGAGACACAGAATCTGAAGCAGGCTCCAGGCTCCGAGCTGTCAGCACAGAGCCCGTCGCGGGGCTCGAACTCAAGAACTGCGAGATCATGCCCTGAGCCGAAGTCGGATGCTCAACTGACTGAGCCACCCAGGTGCCCCAATAAATAAAATTAAAAAAAAAAAAAAAACCCACAGGCAACACAAACAAGAAGTCCCGACTCTCCTCTCCGGGGCTTGCATTCTCGCCAGAGGGAAAACAGAACAAGAACACACTCTGATTTCAGGGAGTGAAAGCTGGCTTATCCGGCTCTGATAAACCAGGTTGATGAAGTGGAGAAAACTAGGCCTGGGGCTGCCTCCAGTGGGTGGGAGGAAGGATCTTGGGCCGGACCTTCTCTTCCCACCAGGACCCGAGGCCAGATAGTGGCAGCTTTGAGACAGGATCGTTAAAAATGTGTAGGCACGGGGTAAAACTCCTATGAGGGGTGGAGAGCAGGACCAAATGCTGGGGAAGAGGGGTGGGCGGCCATGGAATTCTCACCCCAGCTGCTGCCCAGATTGGTGGAAAGGAAGGTGTGGGCACAACTTGTTAATGAGCGTGGAGCTCAGGGCCTTTTACAGACAGCTTGCTGGGCGGCCTGAATCATCCATCTTCATTCCCCTTTCCTGCAAGCTACAAAGAACACGTTCTAAAAACGTCACAGGGCCAGCTCCTCTCCACTTCCCTGGAGAAGTCAGAGGAAGTTTCTTCCGGACGCATGTGGAGGAGAGCTTGTTTTGAGTAAGTATCATCCCTGTGTTAATTACAGTTCGTGTTCTGCAGAAATAGGACCCAGAGGAACGGAGAAATGAGCTGGTCTGCTTCGGCTCCCTATTGATGCACAGTCCCACCGAAGCAAATTGCAATGCTTTTGCTTATAAAAAACATCTTAATGATTCCTCCAATGTTTTAAAAAAATGGCGCAGCCAAGAGTCTGCAAGGTAATGAGCTTCCTATGCTTAAACCAAGGACTCCCTTGTGACTGTTTTTCTAGAGCTTTGCATTTTAATTCTATTCTTTTCCTCTGTTGGTCTCAGCCTCCTTTTGGTTAAATACCATTCTGGAAAAATGGATGAACCTTTGAGATTCAGTGACTTAGGGGCGCCTGGGTGGCTCAGTCGGTTAAGGGTCCAGCTCTTGATTTCAGCTCAGGTCATGATCTCACGTTTTGTGGGATTGAGCCCTGAATCAGGCTCCATGCTGACAGTGCAGAGCCTCCTTAGGATTCTCTCTCTGCCCCTTCCCCACTCTCTCTCCCTTTCTTTCTCTCTAAATAAATAAACTTAAACATTTATTTAAAAAATAAAAATAGAATATGATTTCCCTTTGAGCATCTGGCTCTTGCTTTTGGCTCAGGTCATGATCTCACAGTCGTGGGTTTGAGCCCCGTGTCGGGCTCTGTGCTGCCAGCACCGAGCGTGCTTGGGATTCTCTCTCTCATCTTCTCTGTCCCTCCCCTGTTTGTGCGTTCTCTCTCAAAATAAGTAAAAATTTTTTAAAAATATGATTCCCCTTTATAAAATAAATAGATGATGCTCCCGGTCATCTATAAGATCAACATCAAACTCCGTAGCCCAGCTTCTGACAATCAGTCCTGGAATAGTATGAACACAGACACCTGAACTGCTGATACTTTGTCTCTCTTTTGGCATTTAACCCAGAGTTTGTATTGGGAGCCCCAAAAAAGAGGACGAAGTTAGGGCCGCCTGGGTGGCTCACCTGGCTGAGCGTCCGACTTCAGCTCAGATCATGGTCTTGCATTTTGGAGGTTCAAGCCTCCCATCCGCTCACTGCTGTCAGCGCAGAGCCTGCTTTGGATCGTCTGTCCCCCTCTCTTTTGGTGTCTCCCCAACTTGTTTATTTCTCTCAAAAAGAAACCTTTAGAGAAAAGAAAGAGAAAAGGAGCTGCAGCTACCGTTTGTGCAGAGGCGCCGGGCTTCTCAGAGGACGCCGCTTGCTGTGTTTACCGTGATCTGTGGTCTGAGTCTCAACTCTGAGTCCCTGACTCAGGAATGGCTTTGAAGGGATAAATGAGACACTGAAACAGTAATTTACAGTGAACCTTTAACAAATTCCTTAAAGGAGAGTCCCCAGGGAGAGTAATGAGTCCTGGAAGGTTGTTTGAGCCAGATGGACCCCCAGTAACAAAGGTCGTCAGGCCAGGACAGGGTGCCACCGCCATCTTACTGCAGGAACAGCCCTGCCAGAGACACTAACATGGTCCTATTCTCTGGCTCTGCTTTCCTGAGTATAGATAAGACCCCTTCTATAAACATTTTTTATACAGTATGTTTTTAGAGAGAGACAGAGCTAAGGAGAGGGGCTGAGGGACAGAGAAAGAGAATCTTTTTTTTTTAATGTTTATTTAGTTTTGAGAGATAGGGGAGAGAGAGAGAGAGAGAGAGAGAGAGACATAGAGTGTGAGGGAGGGAGGGGCAGAGAGGGAGACACAGAATCCAAAGCAGGCTCCAGGCTCTGAGCTGTCAGCACAGAGCCCAACATGGGGCTTGAACCCAGGAACCATGAGATCATGACCTGAGCCGAAGTTGGACGCTTAACCGACTGAGCCACCCAAGCGCCCCTAAAAGAAAGAGAATTTTAAGCAGGCTCCACGCTCAGTGCAGAGCCCAACTTGGGGTTTGATCCCATGAACCATGAGATCATGACCGGAGCCGAAATCAAGATTCCAGACGCTCAACCGAGTCAGCCAGGTGCCCCTAAGACCGGTCTTTAAACACAGCTACTCTTTAGATAAGTCTCAGTAGAATTGATTGGATATCAATTTGGTTAAACATAGAGTTCCTAAGGACACACCTGACCTGTTCGGTTGGGTGTTTGCAAATTTCCTCAGGCAGATGCCTCCCAAGATGTCCACAGTAATTACCCTCATCCTCATGTGCTACTTCTTCCAACAGTCAGTCT
Source organism: Crocuta crocuta (assembly GCF_008692635.1). Classification (NCBI taxonomy): domain Eukaryota; kingdom Metazoa; phylum Chordata; class Mammalia; order Carnivora; family Hyaenidae; genus Crocuta; species Crocuta crocuta. Next base: position 7,199,849 of record NW_027533170.1, read on the forward strand.
TTACTCTTGGGGATCTTCCCTCAAGTTTGGAGGGTAACTTCATCTCCTTTTTACTGACCATATTGTGTTTGTTTCATATGTTAACGGGCATGAAAGCTTCTGGAGGAAAGAACTGTATGTATGTAATCCCCTTACTATTCAAACGGTCCCCTTACCACTGCCTCAGTAAATCACACTTGTATTTTAACCTCTCTACATGATTTGTGCAATTTTTTAAAAGTTTATATCTGAGACACAGAGAGAGGGAGAAATAGACACAGAGCACACACAAGTTGGGGAGGGGCAGGGGGAGAGGGAGAGAGAGAATCCCAAGCAGGCTCCTCAATATTAGAGCAGAGCCGCCACCAGGGCTCGACCCCATGAACCATGAGATCATGACCTGAGCCAAAATCAAGAGTCAAGCGCTTAACAGACCAAGCCACCCAGGCACCCCGATTTGTGCAATTTTTAACTGCTCTGCTGAGCCACCCAGGCGCCTCAATTTGTGCAATTTTTAACTGCTCTGCTGGGATAGAAATTTATACAGCCATACAATTCACCCACTGAAGGTATAGGATTCAGTGGTTTTCACAGGGTTGGGCAACCATTATACAACCTAATTTTAGAATTAGATTCAAATTCTCATGCTCCCCAAGAGAAACCCCTTATCTAGCAGCACTCCCTCACTTTCCCACCACCGCCCTCCCCCAGTTCATGGCAACAAATAATATATATATTCTGTCTCTCTAGATTTATCTATTCTGAACACTTAGTGTGATCAATCGATCACAAAATATGTGGTTTTGGGGGACTGGCATCTTCCACCTAGTGTAATGTTTTCAAGGTTCATCCATATGGTAACATGTGTCAGTACTTCATGCCTCTTTAGGACCGAATAATGTTCTATTGTATGGATGTACCACATTTTGTTCATCTGTTCATCGACTGATGGACATATGGGTTCCCAGACCTAACATAAACAGTGCTGCTATGAACATGTATGTACATGTCCATTTGACACTTGTCTTCAGTTTTCTTGGAGTGGAACTGCCAGATCAAATGGCAACCCATTTTTTTTTAAGTTCATTTATTTTTGAGAGAGAGAGAGAGAGAGAGAGAATCCCAAGAAGGCTCCATGCTCAGCATAGAAACTGATGCTGAACTCAATTCCACAATCATGACCTAAGCCGAAATCAAGAGTCAGATGCCTAACTGACTAAGCCAGCCAGGTGCCCCATGCATTTTTGGATCACAGCTATCTTACTAGGTATAAAATGGTATCTCATCATGGGCTTCATTTGTTGTTCCCAAATGACTAATGATGTTGAGTATCTTTTCATGAGCTTATTGGCAGTGTGCATAGCTTCTTTGCAGAAATATCTACTCCGATCCTTTGTCCACTTTTATCTATTTTTCTAATTTAAACTTTAGTTAGTTAACATACCGTGCAGTACTGATTTCAGGAGGAGAATTCAGTGACTCATCACTTCCATACGACACCCAGTGCTCATCCCAACAAGTGCCCTCCTCAGTCCCCATCACCCATCTAGCCCATCCCCCGCCCACCTCCCTCCATCAACCCTCAGTTTGTTCTCTGTCTTTAAGAGTCTCTTATGGCTTGTTTCTCTCTCTCCTTTTTTCCTTTTCCCCCTTCCCATATGTTCATCTGTTTTCTTAAATTCCACATATGAGTGAGATCATACGGTATTTGTCTTTCTCTGACTTATTCCACTTAGCATAATACATTCTAGCTCCATCCACATTGTTGCAAATGCAAGATTTCATTTTTTTTAAGTTTATTTATTTATTTTGAGAGAGACAGAGAGAATGAGCAGGGGAGNATCAGCCAATGGACATGTGGGCTTTCTCCATAGTTTGGCTATTGTTGTTAATGCTGCTATAAACATCGGGGTGCATTTACCTCTTTGAATCTGTATTTTTGTATCCTTTGGGTATATACTTAGTAGTACAATTGCTGAATTGTATTGTAGTTCTATTTTTAACTTTTTGAGGAGCCTCTATACTGTTCTCCAGAGCTCTGCCCACTTTTTTTTTGAGGGGTTTGGGGGATAGGGGCAGAGGAAGAGAGAGAAAATCTTAATCTGAGCTTGGAGCCCAATTCAGGGTTCAATCCCATGACCCTGGGATCATGAGCTGAGCCAAAATCAAGAGCCCAATGCTCAACTGACTGAACACTCAGGCACCCTACCCGCTGTTAAATTAGGTTATTTACCAGAACACCTGGCTGGCTCAGTCAGTAGAACATGCAACTCGTGATCTCAGGGTGCTGAGTTCAAGCCCCACATTGTGCACAGAGCTTACATAAATACATACATACGTAATTAGGTTGTTTGCCTTTTTATTGTTGAATTGTAAGAGGTCCTTATGTATCGGTATACTAGCCTCTTATCAGATATAAGATTTGTAACTATTTTCTTTCATTCTGTAGGTTGTCTTTTAATCACACTGCCATAAATACATGCACATGTGTAAAAGATGTTTCTAAGAGTGCTTATATTTCATCGTTGTCCTTCAGTGCATGAAGTTGTTACATTTTGGTCAAGTCCAGTTTCTCTATTTTGTATTTTGTTGTGTGCTTTTAGTGTCCTATCACAACAACCTTTGCCTGAAAAGAAACTGTCCTTTGTGTTCATCTAAGTCTTTCATAGTTTCAGCTCTTGATTTCTGTGTATGGAGTGAGGCTGGGGTCCCACTTCATTCTTTCGCATGTGGATGTACAGATGTCCTGGCACCATTTGTGGAAGAGACTATTCTTTCCACATTTGTTACACCAATCGTTCCCTGTCCTCAGCACATGTGTCTTAGCATTTTTGTCAAAAAGTCAATTGACCACAAATATATGAGTTTATTTATGGACTCTTTATTTCATCGATATGTATGTCTATCTTTATGCCAGTCCCATGTGGTCTTTTTTTTCCCCAGATTTTTAAAAGAAATTTTAAGTAATCTTTACACCCACCATGGGGCTCAAACTTACAACCCCGAGATCAAGAATCACATGCTCTACNTTCCTTTTCAAGATGTTTTGGCTACTCTGGGTTCCTTGAATTTCCAAATAAACACTGGAATCGGCTTGTTAATTTCTGCAAACAAGCTAGATGGGATTTTGAGAGGGATTGCGTTGAGTCTGTAAGTCAATGTGAGAAGTACTGCCATCATAACAATATTAGCAACCCATGAACACAGAATGTCTTCATTTCTTTAGAGCTTCTTTAATTTATTTCGGTAATGTTTTGTGGTTTTCGGTGTTCTTGAGTTTCCAGTGAACTCACCACCCTGAGATCAAGAGTTGCATGTTCTATTGACTGAGCCAGCCAGGTGCTCTGGTAAATAACTTAAAAGTGGGCAGGGTGCCTGGCTGGTTCAGTCGATTGAGCACTGGACTGAAAAGTCTTGTACTTCTGTTGTTAAGTTTTTTTCCTGAAATATTACTATTTTTGTGCTATTATATATGGATTTGTTTTCTTAATTTCATTTGTGGACTGTTCACTGCTAGTGTGTAGAAATACAACTGGTTTTTCTGTTTTGGTCTTGTATTCCAACCTTGATGTACATGTTTATTAGTTCTAATGGTATTTCAGTGGATTTCATAGGATTTTTTATATATAAGATCATGCCTTCTGCAAATAGAGATCACTTTTTATAAAGGCATGCACACTGTATTTTAGATATTTAAAATGTTCTGTATCTTATGACGTTTTGGTACTTTAGTAAACCTTTTGGGGGCACCTGGTGGCTCAGTCAGTTAAGCGTCTGACTTTGGCTCAGGTCATGATCTTACGGCTCATGGGTTCAAGCCCCGGGTCCGGCTCTGTGCTGACAGCTAGCTCGGAGCCTGGAGCCTGCTTCGGATTCTGTGTCTCCCTTTCTCTCTGCCCCTCCCCCACTCGTGCTCTTTCTCTCTGTCTCAAAAATAAATAAACATAAAAAAATTTTTTTAAAAATAACCTTTCTGGTTGGGAGAGACTGCTCCTTTCTGAGCTAGCCAATTCTCGAGCATAACTTTGATATGCAAACGAACTAATCCAGAGCCATACCTCTTCTATCTGCCCTGTACATTCAGGAGGCAATATTCCTCCGACTTAATCATCCCAGGGCCAGGAATCAGGCAACTAGAGACCGTTCCAAAGCACAAAACCGCCTGAAATTATTCTTCACTTGTTCACCCAGTCCCGCCTTGACTTTCCAATGGAAATCCCAATAGAAGCTCTAGCCTAATGCTTTCCCCTCACTCCTGTCTTCTGCCCCTGACCACACCGCTGTCTTTCTGTGTGGCCCTACGTGTCATGCCCTGTTTCCCATCTCTAGGAACTGTGACTATAATATGCTGTTTTTTCTGGAGCCTCTCTCATGTCTCTTCTCATGGGCACACCCAACTGACCATCTCATAAAAGAATACAAAACACAAAGGGCACCTGGGTGGCTCAGTCCGTCAAGCGTCCGACTCTTGATTTCAGCTCAAGTCATGAACTCACGGTTCATGAGATCGGGCTCTATGTTCACAGCACGGAGCCTGCTTGGGATTCTCTCTCTCTCTCTTCCTCTTCCCCACAATTCTCTTTCTCTAAAAAATAATCATTTTAAACATAAAAATACAAAACATACAGCTATACATTTTCCTCTAAATGCTATTTTTGCTATATCCCATAAGTTTCAGTGGTATGCATGATGTATTTTCTTTTTTTAATTTTTTTAGTGTTTATTTATTTTTGAGAGAGAGAGAGAGAGCGTGAGTGGAGGAGGGGCAGAGAGAGAGGAAGACACAGAATCGAAGCAGATTCCAGGCTCTGAGGTGTCAGTGCAGACCCAGACACGGGGCTCGAATCCACGAACCGTGAGATCATGACCTGAGCTGAAATCAGATGAACCACCCAGGTGCGGCTAGGTGCCTCAGTCACTTAAGCATCCAACTCTTGATTTTGTCTCAAGTCATGATCTCACAGCTAGTGAGTTTGATCCCTGCATCGGGCTCTATACTGGCAGCGCGGAGCCTGCTTGGGATTCTCTCTCTCTCTCCCTCTCTATCTCTCCCCAAACTGACCTATAGATTCAATACAATACCAATCAACATCCCTAACAGAGGAGGCCTAGTTGGCTCAGTTGGTTGAACGTCCAACTTCAGCACAGGTCATGATCTCATGGTTCGTAGGTTCAAGCACCGCGTTGGGCTCTGCCTGGAGCCTGCTACGGATTCTGTGTCTCCACTCGTGCTGTGTTTCTCTCTGTCTCAATGATAAATCAAAACATTTTTAAAAAATCCTTGGGGCACCTGGGTGGCTCAGTTGGTTAGGCGTCTAATTTCTGCTCAGGTCATGTTCTCGTGTTTCATGGGTTCGAGCTCTGCATCGGACTCTGTACTGACAGCTAGCTCAGAGCCTGGAGCCTGTTTCAGATTCTGTACCTCCTTCTCTCTCTGACCCTCTACTGCTCTTGCTCTCTCTCTCTCTCTCTCGGAAATAAAAACAAAACAAAAGAAAAAAAAAACATTTTAAAAAATGAAAAAAGAAATCCCTAACAGATTTTGTGTGTGTGTGTGTGTGCGTGCGCGCGCGTGTGTGTGTGTGTGTAAACTGTCAAGCTCCTCCTAAAATTTATATGGAAATGCAGAGGGCCAAGACTACCCAGGACTCCAAGAAACAGAATGAAATAGGAGGACCTTCCTTATGGGACAGAGAAACTATCGCCACTAAAAACCACTGTGGTGCTGGTACCCAGCTAACAGACCGGGAGGATGGCCTAGAAACAGGCTTAGGGGAACATAGATATGTGGTTTATGACAAAGGTAGTAAGTCAGAATAGTGTGGAGCAGGTATTTCATTTTCAATAAATCTTGCCCAGATAGTTTCCATATAGATGGTATCTATATGGAAAACATAAAAACAACCCATATGTCATCCAAACACAAATAACAATTCCAGGTGGATTATAGATCTGCATGTAAGAAGCAAATCAATAGGGGCCGCCTGGGTGGCTCAGTCCATTAAGCTTCTGACTTTGGCTCAGGTCATGATCTCACAGTTTGTAAGTTCGAGTCCCGTGTTAGGCTCTGTGCTGACAGCTCGGATCCTGGAACCTGCTTCCGATTCTGTGTCTCCCTCTCTCTCTCTGTCCCTTTCCTGCTCGCACTCTGTCTGTCTGTCTCTCTCTCTCTCAAAAAAGAAGAAGCGAATCACTAAAGCTTCTAGAAGATGATAAAAGAAAATGTCTCCGTGGTTTTGCAATAGAGAAGGATTTTTAAAAAGAGAACACAAGAGGGGCGCCTGGGTGGCTCAGTCGGTTGAGCGTCCGACTTCGGCTCAGGTCATGATCTCACGGTTCGTGGGTTCGAGCCCCGCATCGGGCTCTGTGCTGACAGCCAGCTCAGAGCCTGGAGCCTGTTTCAGATTCTGTGTCTCCCTCTCTCTCTGATCCTCCCCTGCTCATGCTGTCTCTCTCTCTCTCTCAAAAATAAATAAAATATTAAAAAAACAAAAACAGAACACAAGAAAGTGTAACCATGAAGGAAAATATTGACAAAGCAGACTACATAAGAACTGTTAATCTGGTGACACTATCAAGAAGGCGAATAAGCAAGTCATAGAGTAGAAGTAAATATTTACAATATAAATAACCAAGAAAAGGTCTGTATCCAGAATATCCAAAGAAACTCTGTAAGTCAATAAGACAGACACTCTAATAGAAACACAGGAAAGAGAGGCGCCTGGGTGGTTCAGTCAGTTGAGCGTCCTCAGGTCATGATCTCACAGTTCCCGAGTTCGAGCCCCACATCTGGCTTTGCACTGACAGCGTGGAGCCTGCTTCAGATTCTCTATCTCCCTCTCTCTCTGCCCCTCCTGTGCTCATGTGTGCGCACTTTCTCTCTTTCTCAAAAAGAGATAAACATTTTTTAAAATCTGGCTTATTTCATTAGCCATGCTTCTGTGCTTCATCAATATTGTGGAAAACGATGATTTATTCATTTCCATGGCTCTATGATACTCCATTATATGAATACACCACGATGTATTCATCTTTTCTACTGTTGGTAAACATCTGGAGTTTCCAGTTTTCTTTTACCGTTACAGATGCACTACTATGAATATTCTCACACTTATTTCTTTTTATATATATAAATTTAAATTTTTTAAATGTCTATTTATTTTTTAGAGAGACAGAGAAACAGAGCATGAGCAGGGAAGGAGCAGAGAGAGAGGGAGACACAGAATCTGAAGCAGGCTCCAGGCTCTGAGCTGTCAGCACAGAGCCCAACACGGGGATCAAACCCATGAACTGTGAGATCATGACCTGAGCCAATGTTGGACCCTTAACTGACTGAGCCCCTCAGGTGCACCTGTGTTGGGGCACAAACTCACAACCCCAGTATCGAGAGTTGCATGCCCTACTGATTGAGCCAGCCAGGCACTGCCAAACTGAAACAAGTTTAAAAGAAGATACAGTTCACAAACACTTTGCCTGATGCAAAAGTCTCCTTCCTACATGTTGGAAGGGAACTCTGCATCCCAAAAAAATATCAAATTGGACAAACCTGAGTCATATCCTAGAAAAGTGTCTGAATTTTAAATATAAAGATAGACTCCCTTACACAGCCAAGCAAACAGATAAAGGTACTTAAGGGGGTTAGAAATCAAGCTGGCTTTATACTTTCCCACAACAGCATTCAATTTTAGAAGGAAATGAAGGGGATGCCTGGGTGGCTCAGTTGGTTGGGTGTCCGACTTCGGCTCAGGTCATGATCTCGCAGTCCTTGAGTTCGAGCCCCGCATCGCGTTCTGTGCTGACAGCTCAGGGCCTGAAGCCTGCTATAGATTCTGTATGTCTGTGTCTCTCTTTCCACCCCTCCCCCCCCCACACTCTCTCTCTCTCAAAACTAAATAAACATTTAAAATAATAATAATAATAATAAATAGAAGGAGAGGAAACAGGGACACTTGGGTGGCTCAGTCAGATGAGTGTCTGACTTCGGCTCAGGTCATGATCTTATAGTTCGTGGGTTCAAGCCTGGAGCCTGTCTCGGATTCTGTGTCTCCCCCTCTCTGTGTCTCCCTCTGTGTCTGCCCCTGCCCTGCTTGTGCTCTGTCTCTCTCTCTCTCTTTCAAAAATAAATAAATATTAAAAGATATATTTTAAAAATAGAAGGAGATAAAACAACAGCTACAAAATTACCATTCTGGATGACAGCATTAGGATTTGCTGTCAAATAATCTGGTGGTGGAAGGCGAGGAAGGGGGGAGAGGGGAGGGAGGATGGATACCCATGAAACAGGGGTGCTGTCCATAGCTGGCTGGCAGGCCTCGGGGAGTTCATTGTTCTCTTGGTTCTACTTGTAGGTATGTGTGAAATTTCCCAGGGAGGAGGGAAAGAAGGGAGAGGAGGGAGGGAGGGAAATAGGGAGGAGAGGAGACCCTGAGAACCCTCCCCAACTTGCAGAGAAGAGCTCGGGTCTCTCAGGGCACAGCTCAGCGCTGCCCTCGTGCAGGAGACCATGTTCCTAGCCAACGTGAACTTCACAGTTCCACACACGATGCCACTCTTGCCCAGTCTTGTTTGTTTAGAAAGAGAGAGTGCAAGCAGGGGAGAGGGACAGAGAAGGGCAGAGAGAGAATCCCAAGCAGGCTCACACTCGGCAAGGAGCCTGGTGAGGGGCTCCATCCCATGACCCTGGGATCATGACCTGAGCCAAAATCAAGAGTCCTGATGCTCAACTGACGGAGCCACCCAGGCGCCCCTTGCCCAGTCATTTGGAGGCCAAACCAAAGGGCTGCTGTATCAGGAGAGCACAGTCTGCGCGGGCTCACGCCTCTGTCCCTCTTGGATTCTCCAAGCCTTGTGCTTCTCATTCTCGGGAAACCACGCATAAGAGGTGGTGCCACCTCCCTTTCTCCACCCCTTCAAAGATCACTGCAGTCCCTCTTGAAATACACCAAACCTTGCCATTGCACACCTTCTGGCACAGCCTGACAGCCCCTGAGGAGCTCTGATCCCCACCCCCGCCTCCTTCCTTTGCTGCTTGGGGTGGGGGGTGGGGGGTATNTTCCTCCCCCAACCAAATGCAGACAAGAAGACATGTTGTTATAGGTGTGCCTTGATAAATGTTGAGAGTCCACGTGTCCCCGTGCTAAAAGGGTGCTTCACCAGGTACTGAACGGCCGCGCATCCACCAGCTCTTACTGCCCCCTAGTGGTCATTTGCTTCCCATAGCTGTTTTTGTCACACAGATTTCCACTGACCCCGCTGTATTCATAGGTGACAAATTGACACCTGAAAATCTTTTTTTAATTAATTAATTTATTTATTTATTTATTTTTGAGTGAGAGAGAGAGAATGAGCGGAAGAGGTGCAGAGAGAAAGGGGGACAGAGGATCCGAAGTGGCCTCCGTGCTGACAGCAGAGATGCTGGTGTGGGGCTCAAACCCACAAACCACGATCATCACCTGAACCCAGGTCCTCGCTCAACCATCTGAGCCACCCAGGAGCCCCAGCCCCCTGCAAACCTTACACTGGGCCAGTCTTTACTGACCGGCAGACATTTGGCTCAGCAGTGAGAAAACTTCCTCCCTAAACAAGTTTGTACCTAAGCATCTTCCAAACACTTTCTTTGCTCTTGGAAAACTTGACTGGTTGGACTTTTTCAAAACAAGTTGGGGACAAAAAACCTCACGAGGCGGCTACCGGAGAAAGGGATCAGGAAAAATGCTCCCTGCTTCTGTACTGGAGACAGAAGCTCTAATTCCTACAAAAACGCCCCAGAGGACACTGCTTGCGCCTCACGGGGCGTGACTGGGCCTAACTTCCAAACATCTGTTTTGGAGCCCTGGTTACTCAGTGACTCAGCCTCTGGTCACAGCCAAACAGCATCTGGAGGCATAGACAGTGTGGACTGGAGGCGGATAGGACTTGCCCCATTCTGGGGCTGGCCACCCAACCCTCCTGCTTGATCGAAGCCTCCGGGGTGGGTTGGGGGGAGGGGGTATGGAGAGTGACGTTTTAGACCCCAGGGCGAGGAGGACACAGGCAAATGATATGAAATCAGTTTGTGGCCCACCCGCTGCCTTCTATCCTGTGGGGGCCGCTTCTCAGAACACCAAAGAGCAGGTGTGTCCCTAGCTGTTCCAGAGACCTTACACCTGAGCAGACAGCGCCAGAACCCCGTGGATCGTTCCAAGCTACTCCTGAAAGTCCTCGTCTAGAATCCTATTCCTCTGCTGCCTCCTCGCTGTGTGTGTGTGTGTGTGTGTGTGTGTGTGTGTGTGTGTGTTTAATTGCAGTGCAGGTGTCTATGTGTGTGTGTTTAATTGCAGTGCAGGTGCCTGACTTAAGCATTTGATTGCCAAGGCAAGCACTCCGAAGACTGCTATCTTGAATAAACCCATTACCAGCCACGCACTAGACACTGAGCCAGGCTGTACCCGCTGCAGTTTCTTTGGTTTAGAGACCTTTGATTTGGCCACTTGTTTTTTTTTTCTTCCTGAACTGTAATCCCCCTTCTTAGGTTTTACACTCACCAATACAGAGCGAACCCAAGAAATCGAGTCTCCTACCCTCCACCCCACTCAAAGCACAACCCCAGGCTCTCGCTCCACCTGTAACCTTGCTGTGTGGTCCGAGCTATGCCGTGTGCTCTCCAGGGCTTGTGATAAGCCTTGTGTTCCTTTTTCAAAGTGTGCTGGGTTTTGCTGAGGTCTTGTGTCTCGCAATCCTATCAGGAACCCTGAGGGTTGGTCCTGCCACAACCCTCATTATGGACAGGAAGAGACCAGCACAAAAAAAAACAACAGATTTGCCCAAAGGTGCCTTCTCTCCGGCTTCTGATGCTCACAAGTGAGCAGCGTGCCTGTGAAGCAGGATTTCCCTGTGACTCGGCGGAGAGCTGGCCTTTCTGACTGGTGCGGCCACAGCTGTCATGAAGAGTCGAGAATTGGGAGGGAGGCTGGCGCAGTTCAGATGCTCAGGCTGGGCAGCTGAAGCGTTCCAGATTCAATACCCCCATGTCCTTGGGAAACCGGCCACCCCCGCAGAGTCTCTTTGCTCATCTCTAAAAGGGAGAATACCAGCGCTCACCCCAAAGACTGTTGGGGAGATATGCGTGGGGAATGGCTGAGATTTGTCCACACCACTGCTTAGATGTATAAAGTGAAGGGGGTCAAGTGCATCTCCTTCACAAGTCATCAGGGCAGGGGGTAGGGCTGTCAAGACTTTAGCTCAGCACCTCAATCTCCTCTAGTCCATGGGGCACCTGGGTGGCTCAGTGGAGTAAGCATCGGACTTCGGCTCAGGTCAAGATCTCACACTCCATGAGTCTGAGGCCCGCATTGGGCTTAGTGCTGCAGCTTGGAGCCTGGAGCCTGCTTCGGGTTCTGTGTCTCCCTCTCTCTCTGCCCCTCCCCCACTTGCATTCTGTCTCTCAAAAATAAATAATAAACGTTAATAAAAAATTTTTTTTTTTTTTTACAAAACTGCCAGTTTACAAAACTGGTCCAAAACTGCCTCTTCTGAGTCCCTTTCCACGGATAACTTTTGAATCAGGGATGGTTTGATATTGTCTTGGATGACAATCTCTTTCCGATGAACTTTCTGTCATTCGGATGGATGTGATAAGGTATCCTGTCCTCGCGTGCCTCTCCAAAATGACACCTGGGTACATGTGGGAGTGACAGGGAGAAGGGCCAGGAGTCCAGCGCAGGTCCATGCTGACCCCTGCAGTGGAGGGTCAGTCTGGTATGGTCTGGCCATGGACATGTGATGGCTAGGGGGTGACTGGTCCCACCTGACCTTTGGGTCACTGAGGACGTCTTTGGGTCCAGCCATTTGCCTGTGACCATAAAGGCCATGCATCTTGCAGCCCAACTGTCCCCATCCTAGACCTGTGCTGGCCCACTGACCTCCTTAGCTCCTTCATGCTCTGCCCAGGAGGCAGGTGGGAACTTCTGGATCCCTGTATGTCTCCCCAGGCCACTGGGAGCCAGGAACCCTGTCCCAGGCTCATCTACCAGCTGCTTCCTTCTGCCCTTGTATTAGGGACAGAATATTAGTGCCCTCCCCCCATCCCCATTTGCATGTTGAAATCCTAACTTCCAATGTGATGAAATTAGGAGGTGGGGTGTTTGGGAAGTAATGAGGTTCTGAAGGTGGACCTCCCACAAATGACATCTGTGTGCCCTTATAAAACAGACCCCAGAGAGCCCCCTGCCCTGCCACATGAGGACACAGCAAAAGACTGTCGTCTGCAGCCTGGAGGAGGGCCCCTGCCAGAACCCAAACGTGCTGACGCCCTAATCTTAGACTTCCAGCCTCCGGAACTGTGAGAAATAAATTTCTGTTGTTCACAAACCACCCAGTCTGTGGCTTTCCGTCACAGCAGCCCGAACAGACTCAGACACCTGCCACCGCTCCCCTGATTCTCTCTGGATGGATCTATCAGGCCTCCCCCATGGTGGCTTCACCCTGAAAAGGAAGCAAACGGAATATGTGCCTCTGCCTCTCTTGTGCTTCCCACATTCTGTGGGGGCAGGAGGAAGGGACTTCCTGGGCCTCCCTCTGCCATAGTCCCTTCTGCTCAGGGCGTTAATGGGATCGCTCTGTACGCTGGAGGGAACTTTATGATCTGGCCCACTGCTCTCCAAACTGAGGCTGTTCAGGGAGCCTGGCTGGCTCAGGCGGTAGAGAATGCGACTCTTGATCTCAGGGTCATGATTTCGAGTCCCCCATTGGGCAGAGACATTACTTTAAAAAATAATAGGGGTACCTGGGTGGCTCAGTCAGTTGAGCATCAGACTTGGCTCAGGACATGATTTTGCAGTTGGTGGGTTCGAGCCTTGGTTGGGCTCTGTGCTGCCGCTCAGAGCCTGGAGCCTGCTTCGGATTCTGTGTCTCCCTTTCTCTCTGCTCCTCCCCTGATCAAGCTCTGTCTTTCTCCCTCTCAAATAAAAAAAACCAAAAACCAAAAAACATTAAAAAATTTTTTTAATAGGAGCACCTGAGTGGCTTAGTTGGTTAGGCATCCAACTTTGGCTCAGGTCATGACCTCAGGGTTCATGAGTTCGAGCCTCACATCTCGCTCTGTGCTGACAGTAGGGAGCCCGCATTGGAACTTCTGTCTCCCATTCTCTGTCCCTCCCCCTCTCATTCTCTCTCTTTCAAAAAAAATTAGAAAATTATCTTTAAAAGATTTAAAAAATACCACCACAGCAACTTCTTACTTGACACATCCCCAAAAGCAAGGGAATCAAGAGCAAAAATAAACTATTGGGACCTTATCAAGNGAATAAAACAAAAATTAAAAGAAAAAGATTTTAAAAAACAAGCACAGGTGCCTGGTGGTTTAGTTGGAAGAGCATGCGACTCTTAATCTTGGGTCATGAGTTTAAGCCCCACATTGGGTGTAGAGATTACTAAAACATAAATAAACTTTAAGAAACAACAACAACAACAACAAAACCAGCCCAAAAAAGGCTGTTCATCATGTATTTCCAGTGCTCTGCCTTCTAGCATGTGGTAGGATTACACTTCATGTCCTTGTGGCTGAGTTGGCCATGTGACTATTCATAATGGGAGCAAGAGCAAAACATGTCACTTCCCACCACAACTCAGAGCCCCCACCAACCCACAACCAATGTTTAGTGTGAGGGAGAAACTGCTGTTAAGAGGCATGAAGTCTTTGGGACTATTTGTTACTGCAGCATACCTTGACGATCCTGACTGATACACTTCTATAGCCTCTAGGCTATAGAGGTTTTAAACCTGTGTGTACCCCCTTGCACATTTTTAAGATGACATCTACAATAGTCACTAAATATTTAAATTATTGCAAGGGACAGGCACCAGAGTGGCTCAGTCAGTTAAGCGTCTGACTTCGGCTCAGGTCATGATTTCACAGTTCGTGAGCTTGAGTCCTGCATCAGATCCTGAGCTCTCAGTGCAGAAACTGCTTCGGATCCTCTGTCTTCCTCTTTCTCTGCCCCTCCCTCACTTGCGTGTGCATACTCTCTCTCAAAAATTAATAATAATTGGGGCGCCTGGGTGACTTAGTCGGTTAAGCGTCCGACTTTCGCTTAGGTCATGATCTCGCGGTTCGTGGGTTCGAGCCCCGCATCGGGCTCTGTGCTGACTGCCAGCTCAGAGCCTGGAGCCTGTTTCAGTCTGTGACTCCCTCTCTCTCTGACCCTCCCCTGCTCACGCTGTCTCTCTCTCTCTCTCTCTCATTGAAATAAATAAAAAAATATATTAAAAAAATTAATAATAATAATTTTTTAAAATTCTCATGGGNCTCTCTCTCGCTCAAAAATAAATAAAATATTAAAAAATTAAAAAGAATTCCTGCAAGGGATGGAATTTCCTACCTATTTTAAATACTAATATCTAATATAAAAAACTATTATGTCTTTTTTTTTTTTTCTAAGTAGGCTTCACACCCAGCATGGAGCCCAACACAGAGCTTGAACTAATAACCCTGAGATCAAGACCTGAGTGACATCAAGGGTCAAATCCTCAACCAACTGAGCCACCCAGGTGCCCCTGTTATGTAAGTCTTCTAAATGTATCCAGTGGAATCGAAACATCAAAACACTGTCTTACCAGCTATCTTTAGGGTTTTAAATTTTTTTTAATGTTTTACTTATTTCTGAGAGAGAGAGAGAGAGAGAGCATGAGCAGGGGAGGATCAGAGAGAAAGGGAGATACAGAATCTGAAGCAGACTCCAGGCTCTGAGCTACCTGTCAGCACAGAGCCCAACGGGGGGCTTGAACCCACGATCCATGAGATCATGACCTGAGCCGAAGTTGGACACTTAACCGACTGAGCCACCCAGGTACCCCTATCTTCAGGTTTTTAAATCCACAAGCAAGCTCTTCTTCAACATTTGGAAATTTTACATTTTTTCCTTTTTCTCCTTAAATTTATGTTTCCATTCCACATCCTCTCTATATCTTTGCCATAAGGGGATATATTTTTAAGCTTTAAAGCCTTTTATCGACCATTGTATCATACTTGGCGAGAACCACAAAAGTACATAAACTGAAATTTTGAAGTTTACTTTACTCCCTATCGACCATAAATCCTAAGTGCTAAACGTGTCTCCTGAATTGAATTACCAGTAATAGAATAAGGACACAACTGACCAAAAGAACAAAACAGAAATACAAATTTTGCTGAATAATTCTTAAACATAAAAAGCATCTTTTGCTGAGGCATATACTGCTGAAAACGAATTGATCTGGTGCTAGTGGTCTTTTTTTAATAACAGAAACAGAATATATGAGACTTTTTATAAGATGAAGACTGTAATTAGAATAGTTTATACGATTTGATACAACAAGTTAGACTCCATTTTGACTAACACAAAGAATCTGAAAGAACTATGGAAATCCTGGGGCGCCTGGCTGGCTCAGTCGGAAGAGCATGAGATCTTGATCTCGGGGCCATGAGTTTGAACCCCATATTTAGTGTAGCGATAATAAATAAATAAACTTTTTAAAAAAACACAAAGAAACATGGAACTATCACCTGTCAGTTGCAGCCAATGTGTCCTGAGAAGGTGGGTATTCCCAGAGACCAGGCACACTGCTCAGCATCACTAACCTTCACTACGCCTGCTATTCAGAGGCTTGTCCCACTCCCCCGCCTCCAGCTAAGGAGGATTTTTTTTAAGTTTCTATTCATTTATTTTGAGAGAGGGACAGAGAGAGCAAGTAGGGGAGGGGCAGAGAGAGAGAGAGAGAGGGAGAGAGAGAATCCTAAGCAGGCTCCACACTGTCTGTGCAAAGCCTTACTGCGGGGCTCGAACTCATGAACCCTGAGGTCACGACCTGAGCTGAAACCAAGAGTTGGACGCTTAACTGAGCCCCCCAGGTGCCCCAAGGATGATTCTTAGAATGAGCACCGAAAACACAGGCGCTGCTCCCAGGAACGCAAAGTTCCTACCTGTGATTTCTGCTTCATTCTTAAGGAATTCCCTCGAGACTAATGCATTTCTTTTTTTTTTTTTTAATGTTTATTCACTTTTGAGAGAGAGAGAGAGAGAGAGAACGAGCACGAACAGGGAAGGGGCAGAGAGAGAGGGAGACACAGAATCTGAAGTAGCTCCAGATTCTGAGCTGTCAGCACAGAGCCCAACACAGAGGCTCAACCCACGAGCCACGAGATGACCTGAACCGAAATCGGCTGCTTAACTGACTGAGCTACCCAGGCACCCTGAGACTAATGTATTTTTAGACAAAAAGAGAGGATAATAAGATGGTAGATCTTAAAAGTTTTCATCACAAGAAAAAATATGTTTTCAACTATATGCGGTGGTGGCTGTTAATTAGATTTATTGTGATGATCATTTCATGATATATACAAATACCAAACCATGATGTTGTACACCTGAAACTAATATAATGTTATATGTCAACTATACCTCTATATAAAAAAATTATACCTCAACTGAAGGATAAAAAAGAGGGGCCTCCGGGTGGCTTAGTTGCTTATGCATTGACTCTTGAGTTCTGCTTGGGTCATGATCTTAAGGTTTGTGAGCTCGAGCCCCACACTGGGCTCTGTGCTGACAGTGTAGAGCCTGCTTGGGATTCTCTCTCTCCCTCCTTCTCTCTCTCTGCCCCTCCCCTACTCACTCTATTGCTCTCTCTCTCCAAATAAATAAACTTTAAAAAATAAAAGATAAAATAAAATATAAAAATAAAATAAAAACTTAATCAGTTATTTTTAAAAAAGACTCTTTTGCAGATTCTGTGTATTAGTCAATAAAGTAATGAAATGCATTTTCTGGTCTCCCTAGCCTGGTGCACCCCAGAAGTTTGTATACCCTTAGTTTGAAGATAACTGAGCTTGTCGGTCAGCCCTGGGAACTAAACGAGTTTACAAAATCCTTCTCATTTTCAACCCTGCTGGCTCTCAGAACTGAGCTGGAGTAAAAGCCTTACATTCCAGCAGCAAGAGCAAGGCAAACCATGCCTTTGGCTAGGAGGTCACATTCAAAAATCACAGTGACACAATTCAAAACTCCTGTCCACATTATACCTGTAATACCTTAGCACAGTGACTGGTAAGTAGTAAGCAGTAAATACAGGAGTAAACCGGGGCACCTGGGTGGCTCAGTCCGTTGAGCTTCCGACTTCAGCTCAGGTCACGATCTCACAGTTCAATGAGTTTGAACCCCGCATTGGGCTCTGTGCTGACAGCTCAGAGCCTGGAGCTGCTTTGTATTCTGTGTCTTCCTCTCTCTCTGCCCCTCCTTTGCTCGTGCTCTGTCTCTCTCTCTCTCAAAAATAAACAAACATTAAAAAAAATTTTTTTAAATAAAGGAGAGAGCCAAGCAGATGCATTTCCCACGCACGCCCCTCAGTCTGGCATGGTTCTGGGCCTCAAATGTCACTCACGGTGGGTGTTTAGTAGCGTGGTGCACAGTTGCTACTGCTGGGCTAAGGAGACAAGGCTCTGAACTAGGGCCTTGGCCGCCCAGATTGAACTGTGTACCTACCGAACGTCAGCCTCTGAGCCACTACTGTCCACCTGCCTGTGGGCTTCAGGCACATGGAGAGGGAGATGGAGAGTCCGGGGGAGGTGGCTGGAGGCTGCCAGTCATCCCAGGTGGTCACTCGAGTCCCCCTTCCATGACTGCCAGCTGNACCGGCTGCCACAGGGGAATGAACACAAGTGCTGGAGTCAGGCAGACCCGGACAGCCACACGGCCCTGCCTGGGCCACCGCTGACTATTCCGCAGTCTCGTCTGATCATCACAGCGATTAACCACGACGGCCAAGGAAGAGCCGCCGCCGTGTTCATCCTGGCCGCTCCAGACTGTCGTCCCCACGCTCCGTCCCCTTGATTTTATAACGCAGCCTACGTTGGAAAAAAGCCTCTTCCCATATCCGATTTCATCCTCACCTTTTCTTTGTCTCCACGATTAAGAAAGACCTCGGTTTGGGCCGTATTAACCTCGTTCCGTCCGACTTCGAAAACTCTTGCCC
Organism: Crocuta crocuta; assembly: GCF_008692635.1. Taxonomy (NCBI): domain Eukaryota; kingdom Metazoa; phylum Chordata; class Mammalia; order Carnivora; family Hyaenidae; genus Crocuta; species Crocuta crocuta. Next base: position 7,217,813 of record NW_027533170.1, read on the forward strand.
TTTCCACTGGTCATAACTGAATCATGGGAAAGGCAGACTCTCTGAATGCAGATGGTCTCCTCCAAAGAAACCGAGGTCCCACCAAGTTTTGGTGTTGGAAAACTTGTAATGAACGTCCAAGAGCGGCTGAAGGCGGGTTCGTGGCGAACCGTGTCCTGAAGGGGGCGCTGTCCACTCAGTGACCCATCACCGCTTAGAGGCGAGGTTGGAGGCTGCTTTTGCAGCCCGACTGAATCCCAAGTGCTGACAGATCATTTGCTAAGTGTCTAATTATTAAAGTGTTTGCTTTGCTCGAAGCAGTCCCAGAGAGCTCAAGCAAATAACACTCCTCTTTAAAACTGCAAGAAATTACATGTATCCTGCAGCACACACACACAATTATTTTAGAAATACACCATCAAACCACTCTCACAACAAGCCTTAGCAAAGGTCAGGGTTCTTTTTATCCTCAGAAAATGCTCCGTTAATGGGTACCGGAATCAAGATTGCTTCAGTGTGTACGGGAATGTTATTGATTTGGTATACAGAATCAGGCTTGTTTTTTCTCTTCGTGTTCCAGTTCATGTTTGCTTTGTTTTCTCTTTTCTGGTTTATCTTTGCTTTTTTTGATATGTAAAACATTTCCATGAGTCAAAGTCAAAACTATCAAAAAGGGGGGGGAACTCAGAAAAGTGTGTTCGTCCGATTCTACACCCCAGTTCCAATGCGCGGGTGTTTTCCTCACCACCATGTGTTTCTCTGGCACCTGCTGGGTGTCCTACAATTCAACTCAATTCTGACACAGTCTACATGGAAAGACCATCACACATCACCGGTTAAGGGCTCAGCCCTACGAGACTGTCTCCCACCCCACCCCTCTCCTTCAAATGCCAATCGCAAATCCAGGTTGTAACAACTGACTGGCTATAGATGTGAGGTTGACTTCCTCTCTGGGTTTTAATTCCCCAGAGTGGCTCCCAGAACTCAGAGAAACACTTGACTTACTGAATGACCAGTTTATTATAAAGGCTTTAACTCATGAACAGCCAGATGGAAGAGATGCATCAGGCAAGGTATGGGGACGGTTTGTGGAGCTTCGGTCCCTTCTCCAGGAGCGCCACTGTCCCCAAGTCGCCACGTGTTCACCAACCCGGAAGCCCTCAGAACCCCGTGCTTTTGGGTTTTTATGGAGGCTTCATTGCACAGGTGTGACTGATTAAATCACCCCCTCTGGTGAGATCAGTTCAACCTCCAGCCCCTCTCCCCTCCCCTCAGTTCAGGGAGTGAGACTGAAATTTCCAACCCTCCCCTCTAATCACGTGGTTTGTTCTCCAGGCAACCAGTCTCCTTCCTTGGGGGGGAGGGGTCCCAAAGTCAGCTCATTAACATAACAAAAGGCAACTTTGCGGCTCTCACCACTTTTGGAAATTCCAAGGGTTTTAGGAGCTTGGAACAGGGGTGCCAGAAACTGGGATGAAGACCAAGTATGTCTTTGTTATTATAAATCATAGTATCACAGGGGCACCTGGGTGGCTCACTCGGTTGAGCCGGCCAATCTTGATTTCCACTCAGGTCATGATCTCACAGCTGGTGAGATCGTGCCCCGAGTTAGGATTCTCTCTCTGCCCCTCCCCTGCTCATTCTCTCTCTCCCTCTCTCTCAAAATAAATAAATAAACCTAAAAAAATAAATAAGTCACAACATCACTGTTCCCTTTCCCATCCTGGAAGTTCATTTACAGCAGCCTCCTCCAGGAAGCCCTCCACACCCACTGCTCTGGCCTCTACCCTGTCTTCCTAGATTGAGGGCTCAGCAGTCCAGGTTTCTGTCAGGGCGTGAGGAGGCCCGGAGCTGGCAGGGCCCCTAGATGTCATCCAACAAGACTTTCCGTCTTGCAGAATGCCCAAATGTCCATCAATCGATGAATGGATACAGAAGAGGTGGTATCTATATACGAGGGAGTATTACTCGGTGATGAAAAAGAATGAGATCTTGCCATCTGCAACAAATGGATGGAACTGGAGGGTATTATGTGAAGCGAAGTAAGTCAGCCACAGAAAGAGATATGCTATGATTTCACTCAAACATGGAATTTGAGAAACTTAACAGAAGACGGGGGAAGGGAAGGAAAAATAGATAAAAACACAGAGGGAGGCAAACTAGAAGATACTCAAATACAGAGGACAAAATGAGGGTTGATGGGGGGATGGGTTCAATGGTGACGGGCATTACAGAGGGCACTTTTCGGGAGGAGCACTGGTGTCATATGTAGGAGAGGAATCACTGGGTTCTGCTCCTGAAGCCAAGACTTCACTGTATGTTAACTAATTTGAGAATGAAAACAAAAAAAAAAATAAAAGCAAAGTAAAACAAGATAATAAATAAAATAAATAATGAAATGAAACTAAAAATAAAATAATACATTTTATTTTTTTATTTTTTTGTTTTATTTATTTCTAGGAGAGAGAGAGAGAGACAGCATGAGCAGGGGAGNGATGGAAATCAGTCCGACCCCCTGGGCAGGAGCCTTGGGCAAGCAAGCTTCCTCCAGGAAAGGTAAAGCCCCTCAGGCAGCGCATGGGGTGGGAGGAGGCGCTCACCTTTATCTAGCTGCTTCCAGCCAGAGTGTTTCCATCTCAATCCTCTTACAACACTATTTGAGGGATGCTCTTCCAAGGGAGACACAGAGAGGCATGGAAAGGTCAAAAGACCCTACCGCTCTGAACTCTACCGCCCTTGCCTTCCATGCAGCATCACACAAACATGGAACATTCTGCCCGTCCTGCTCCTCAGTTGCATCCTCAGCCCCCAGCCTGTACCAGCAGCAGCAGCAGCAGCAGCAGCAGCAGGCGCCGCCTTGCAGGCTTCCAAGCCAGGGGCGCACAAGCCATTTTTAGCTCTTCCTGCTCCTTCACCCCGGCACCCAGGCTGCGGGCACAGAATCCGGCCCTCTAGGGCTGCAGGAAACCACAAAGGGCACGCAGTTCGGCCTGCCCACGCAGCGCTTGGATTCCCTCTAAACAGGGGTGGAAGGCTTTGCCCAGGCTCAGCCTAAACACTGCCCCCCACCTCCGCGCGGGGAGGTGGCCACTTCCTGACATTATCTGTTACATCTTGAAACAGTAACGAAGTTCAGAGGACCGGCCTTGGGCGGAGCTGACATCCCCCCTCCCTGTTGCTTCTCCTTTCTACCTCCCTCACACGCGTTTTCACCGGTCCTGGAGTTTTTTGTGGGCGTTTCACAGAATAGACCTGCCCCTCTCCCCACCATCTCTGCCCTTTAAACGTGAAGGTTAGTGGGCGCCTGGGTGGCTCAGGTCATGATCTCACTCTTGGTGAGTTGGAACCCCACCACCTGTCTGCTGTCAGCAAGTGGCCTGCTTTGGATCCTCTGTCCCCTTCTCTTTCTGCCCCTCCCCCACACGCTCGCGCTCTCTCACTTTCTCTCTCTCTCCCTCCCTCCCTTAAAAATAAATAAACTTGGGGCGCCTGTGTGGCTCAGTCAGTTAGGTTAAGCGTCAGACTTCGGCTCAGGTCATGATCTCGCAGTTCGTGAGTTTGAGCCCCGCGTCGGGCTCTGTGCTGACAGCTCGGAGCCTAGAGCCTGCTTCAGATTCTGTGTCTCCCTCTCTCTGCCCCTCCCCTGCTCGCACTCTGGCTCTATCAAAAATGAACCAACGTTAAAAAAAAAAATTAAAAGTATATACACACACAGACACACATACATAAATAAGTAAATTTAAAAATAATAATAAAATAAAAACCATGTGAAAGTTAGGAACATGCCCCTCCCCCTGGGGGTAAATGTTCCTCATTGCTCCCATGGTTTCAAGCCACTAGCCCGTCTGGCCCCTACTCCAAACAGGCTCCCGTTTATCTAAGTCAGGCACTGCAAACTCTGTCTGTGAGGCCCAAGCCGGTGACCTCAGTGAGGGGGGTGGTTGGGACTGTAGCGAAGAGAGTCGTGTCCCTTCTGCTAGCGGCTAGTTCAGTATCAGCCAATTGTTGCCCTGAAGAAGTGAGGCCCCAGCGTGGTCAGCTCTCATTAACCAGCGGCAACAGGATATGTGGATTTGGGTTTGAAATGTCCTGATTTTTTAGGTCGGTGATTCATTTAACACACACACACATCCGTACACACGTACACATGATACAGGGGTCAACGTTGTGCGAGCAAACAAAAACTGTGGGCACCGGTATGCAACTTTCTTTTTTTTTAATGTTTATTTAAGTTGAGAGAGAGAAAGAGAGAAAGCGCCGAGGAGGGGCAGAGAGAGAGGGAGAGAGAATCCCAAGCAGACTCCGCAGGGATTGATCCGACTCGGGGCTTGATCTCACAAACTGTGAGGTCATGACCTGAGCTGAAATCAAGAGTCAGAAGCTTGACCAGCTGAGCCCCCCAGGCGCCCCCCAATACGCACCCTTTACAGGCATCTGAAAGTGTGCCACCTAAAACTGGATGTGTCACTCAGAGGTGGTGGCTGACCTGTCCCCTCCATCCTTCCTCGGGAAGTCCTATTACGTCCAGCGCGATATCCACCATTTCCGGTCTTCATCATCTGTCGCCAGGACCCGGCAGTGTCCTGACCAGTCATCCGTGTCTCCTTCCCCAGCCCGCCTCACCCCATGCACGCCCATGAGAAGTAAGGGAGATGATTCATTTTTCAGAAATACCAAATAAAAACTGTGCCGTCTAATCACAATAGGCTTATAACCTATTGGAAATATGTACAGACCCCCCACCCCCCACCACACACACACACAATAAAATCCCACATCCGTAGACACTTCACTTCCGGGTTCCTCTTCCCCCTTGCCATTTCCCGAGTTTATTTTTCGTGGGCTTTGCAATGAGCATGCGCCAAAGAACTGACGTCTCTGCGTCACCTCGGGGAATGTACGTTGGTTCCAATCACGCTACTTTTTGCCTTCCATGGACATAGGCGACGTCCATGAAAGGCTGTGACCTAGTAGGACTCAGCCAGTGAGGAAGCGGGGGAGGGACTTGCGCGCTAGGAGATAAACTGTCTGCTGTAACCGCCCGGGGTGTGCCCGTCCATTACCCGCTCTTGCAAGAAAGTCCATTAAAGCCTCGCTTCACTGTGCTCCGGGTCTCCACGTCCCTCCTTTGACTGGGTCACTGGGCTTATTTCTCACAATCCCCTTCATCCACGCCCCTGCCCTCAGACCTGCTGTGGCCAGACTTCATTCAGCCGACTCTGGCTCTTTCCAGAGCGCAGGAGGGCCAGAGCCTCAGCTAACACGCCCCCTCGGCCTCTCTCGTCTTGGGCCAGAGCTCTTTCTGCCCTTTCAACTCCATACCTTTACTTAAACCCGTCCTTCCTCCTCACCCACCCACGTCTCACCCACCTTGGCCTAACTCCTCCTGAGGCTTTCCCCGTAGCGTCAGCCTAGATGACAAAAGCCCTTATACTCGGCCAACACCACATCTGTAATAAGGACGTAACGACAGACCAAACCCAGAGAGCATTCGAGAAATAAATGAGGCGAGGTGCTCCTGGGTGGCTCAGTCGGTGGAGCGTCAGACTCTTGATTTTGGCTCAGGTCAGGGTCTCACAGTTTGTGAGTCCGGGTCTCACGTCGGGCTCTCCGCTGACAGTGTGGAGCCTGCTCAGAATTCTCTCTCTCTCTCTCTCTGCCCCTCCCCTGGCTGCTCGCTCGCTCTCTCTCTCTCAAAATGAAAAAAAAATTTTTTTTTTAAAGAAGAAGAAGAAAGATAGAAATGAGGTGACTCACGTCAAGTGCTTGGAGCGCTACCGGACACACAGAAAGTGCTCAACGGACGGAGCCCTTAGCACTTAGCACTGACTCCACGTGCCGTCTTCTGCTCTTTCACGTCCGCTCCTCTTATCTTTCCAGCGAACTGATGAAAGAACTCGGGCTCTGGAGGCCGGCAGACCTGGGTCTGAATCCATTTGTGCCATGTCTTACCTGGTGAAGTCACACAGCCTCTCTGCCCAGCTCTGCATCTGTAAAATGGAGCTAATGGCTCCCACCCCTCAGGGTTGTGATAAGGATCAAGTGAGGCAATGTCTGCAGAGGTTTTAAGTAAACCCAGAGGAACTTCAGTGAGACGCCCGCATTTCTGGGGGAGGAAATTCCAGACCAGCCTCCAGGCTGCAGGAGTTCTCTCTTCAAGCAGACCCAGAATGTTCCACAAATAGTTCTCGAGAGCAACTATTCTGGGCAGGACCCAGTGCAGAGTTACTGTTATGCTGAGGCCCAGTCCTCAAAGTAAAGGCTGTAAAGCCACCTCTAAACCTCCAGCCACTGGGCCATCACTCAGTCCCCCACCTGCCCTCTCTGTCTGCGCAGACCCTCGCCTGGGACCTGGCATTTCCACGCCTCTTCACTTCCCTTCCTGGCCTCTGCCCATCCCTTCCTGCACCGCATTCATTCACTCACTCACTCATTTGTGCATTACACAATTATTTATTCAGCAGTTACCAGATGCTCTGAAAACACACTGGCCAGAATCCCTGTCCTTCATGGGTCTTATATTCCAGTAACTAGTAACTCATTACAGAACTTCTTTGCCTCGAGGCCATTGGGTGGCTCAGTGGGCTAAGTGTCAAACTCTTGATTTCGGCTCAGGTCACAGTCTCACGGTTTGTGACCTCGAGCCCTCCATGGGACGCTACACTGACAGTGCGGAGCCTGCTTGGGATTCTTTCTCCCTCTCTTTCTGCCCCTCCTCTGCTCTCTCTCTCTCAAAATAAATTTTAAAAAGGGGCACCTGGGTGGCTCAGTTGAGCGTTCACCTTTGGCTCAGGTCATGATCTTGTGGTTCTTGAGTTGGAGCCCCACCTCGGGCTCTCTGCTGTCAGCTTGGAGCCTGCTTCAGATCTTGTCCCCTTCTTTCTCCCTGCCCCCCACTTGTGCTTTCTTAAAAATAAGTATTAAAAAAAAAAGAACTTCTTTGTTTTAAACATCCACTGTTTTCCCATTACTTATGCTATAGTCTACACCCTTGAACCTGGCCTTGGAGACAGTTAGGGATCTAGTTCCACTCCCTTTTGGTCCCCACTCCCTTTCCCAGGAAGGAAGGCTCCCACGGGCTCCAGGTGGGCCCCACCCCCTCAGACCGGACACCTTTGCTCCCTCAGTCCCAGAACCGCCTCTGCCCTCTGCCGAGGTATAGACAGCTGAATGTGTTCCCAGTAGGGGAACCTGTTCCTGGCCCTGCCCACGGCCAAGGTCAGGGGCCTCTCCCTCCCAAGGGTAATTTTCCTTGTCATTTCCCCAGCATCTGCAGAGTAGACACTCCTCCCTGGGAATCTGTTTCCGTGTGTGCACCGAGGACATAGCTGGTAACATAGAAACAGTTTTGTGGGTGGCCAAAGAAGTGAGCAGGGAACACCGTCCAGTGGAGAGATTACAGAGAGGGTCTCAGGGGCGATGTTCATGTGGTTCTGGATGAATGAGCAGGGTGTGACCACAGGAAGGAGAATGACCCACTAGCTACAGGGACCAGGGGGGCAGGGACAGGGTGGTATAAGGGGGCAAAATTTCCTTCTTCCCTTCTACTTTCTTTGGCTGGTCTAAAAATTAAATTGATGCAAGACCGATTCACAGGAGAAAAGCATACAGAAGTTTAATAACTTTTTTTTAAAAAAAGTTTAATAACTCCTGTACACAAGGGGGAGCCCCGGGAAAACTGAGTAACACCGCCCACTCCACCATGGCCCAAGCTCCTCGTCTTAAATACCATCTTCCGCTAGAAGCAAAGGATGTTGGTGGTGGGAGTCTGTTATGGGAAGTTAACAGGAAAAGCACAGGAAACAAGAGTAAGGTTGTTATGCAGATTTAAATCCGGGCCTTAGCCACTGACAGCAGATTCTAGAGATGTAGATATCTTCCTGTGCCTGAAGGGGAGACACCCTAGCAAATGAAGATTTCCCTTACACATGTAAATGTCTCTTACAAATGGATAACTACTTAGTTTTTCCAGTGTCTGCTGTTTCTTAAAAATAATCAGCTTAAAAAAATGGCCAGCATAAAATAATATGCCAAAGAGGCACACTTGGGGGTGATCTATATATATATATTTTTTTAATGTTTATTTTTGAGCGTGCGCGAGAGAGACAGAGTGCGAGTGTGGAGAGAGGCAGAGAGACAGGGAGACACCGAGTCCAAAGCAGGCTCCACGCTCTGAGCTGTCAGCATAGAGTCCGACATGGGGCTTGAACTCGGGAATGGCAAGATCATGACCTAGGCCAAAGAATAGAGATAGAAATGTGGAGATGTTGGGGTTCGGAGCTGACAGCCAAGAAAGAATTCCTGAGACACTTTCAGTGCAGAAAGGTGGTTTTATTAAAGCACGGGGACAGGAAAGAAAGAAAACCTCAGCCATGAGACCCTTCAGATGTCTATCAGGGGGCCATATGCCTGGGCGATGATTTTTAATGCATATCTCGGTGGGTGGAGATGAAAGAAATTTCCAAAGGAAGTTTTATATGTTAAAGTAGATTTACAGGACCCTGGAGGTCAGGATAATGTTAAGATTGCCTTTTGCCCTTAGCAAACTGTCACCATCAAGGTGGCTGAGTTCCTGGAGGAAGGTCACTCTGTTTCGAGGACTCGGCAGTGGATTGTTAGGCAGTAAGGAAACTTAATTTTTTTTTAGGTTTATTTATTTTGAGAGACAGACAGAGACACAGAGAGAGAGGCAGAGAGCACAGGCAGGGGAGGGGCAGAGAGAGAGAATCACAAGCAGGCCCACACGGTCAGTACAGAGCCTGAAACGGGGCTCTATCTCCTGAACCATGAGATTAAGAGCGCGACACTCATCTGACTGAGCCACCCAGGAGCCCTTAATTTTTTTCTTTTGCCTTTGTTCCCCACATCAACCTGACTGGGAAAGGTCTGGAGTGTCAAGCTGGACCCTGTGACCTCAGTAGGTCAAGGGTCAGAAGCTCAGAGAGGCCAAGGCCAGATTATGGAGATGAGTGAGGTCCAGAAGATCCAGGAGAAGTGGAACCCGACGTCTTCGAAAAAGCGATGTGGGAAACAAAAGCAAATGAAAAATCAGATTTCCTTACTGCATACAGCCCATTGGGACAGGCAGAGAGACATTTCTCTAGGAGCTCAGCTGCCTCGATGATGACAGTTTGCTAAGGGCAAAAGGCCATCTTAGCTTAACATTACATTATCCAGACCTCCAGGATCCTGTAAGTTTACTTTAACGTATAAAAATTCCTTTGGAGACTTCCTTTATCTCCACCCAGCAAGATATGTTAAAAATCATCTCCCGGGCATATGGCCCCCTGATAGACATCTGAAGGGTCTCATGGCGGAGGTTTTATGAAACAGTAATCAATGACCTTTTCCTAATAGTAGCTAGCCCCTCAAGGTCCTGGAAACCTTGCTTCCAAAGTACCGTAGAGACTTCGCTATCCCTGACTCCCTCCCACCTTGAAAGTATATAATCAGTCACTTGTCACAGCCCCAGTGCAGCTCTTTCTCCCCACGGGTCCTGTCCCTGTGCTTTAATAAAACCACCTTTTTGCATCGAAGATGTCTCAAAAATTCTTTCTTGGGGGGGCATCTGGGTGGTTCAGTTCGTGGGAATCTGACTCTTGATTATGGCTCAGGTCATGATTTCTCCATTCGTGGGACCAAGCCCCGAGTATGGATCTGAGCTGACGGTGCGGAGCTTGCTTTGGATTCTGTCTCCCTCACTCTGTCTCTCCCCTGCTTCCTCTCTCTCTCTCTCTCTCATATGGATAAAATAAACATTAAAAAATACATATTTAGGGGCACCTGGGTGGCTTAGTCCCTTAAGCGTCTGACTTCAGCTCAGGTCATATCACGGTTTGTGAGTTCGAGCCCCTCGTCGGGCTCTGTGCTGACAGCTCAGAGCCTGGAGCCTGCTTCAGATCCTGTGTCTCCTTCTCTCTCTGCCCCTCCCCTGCTCGCACTCTGTGCCTTTCTCTCTCAAAAATAAATAAACATTAAAAAGTATTTTGAATGATTCTCTTCAAAAAATACATATTTAAAAAACAAATAATTCTTCCTTGGTTGTCAGCTCCAAACCCCCAAATTTTCTACATCAAAAAGGAGAGGCACCATCAGCTCCTAGCGATGGAGCCAAAGGGGTTACATAGGTTCAAGGCTGCTACAGCTTCATGTTTTTTTGAAAAGCCAGAAACCTAGTCTTTACAGTGAAATTTCCTGACTGCAAACACTACCACCCCCAAACAAAATGTGTTCATGGGCTTCAGTTTGCAGCCTCCCAGGCAGGGTTTTAGGTGGCAAGATCAGAGCTATGCACTGGCCCAGTAATGCAGGTGATTGGTGAGGAAAATGGCCTGGAGGGGTCCAGAGTGGAGGCAGGCTGCTGGGTCGGAGTCAGGGGTGGGATAAAAAGGAAAGGAAAGCTGGGAGAGGGGTAAGGCTGCAGGAAAATATAGAAACCTCCAGTTAAATCTGAATTTCAGATTGGGGACGACGGGGTGGTTCCATCGGTTAAGTGTCCAACTTAGGCTCAAGTCATGATTTTTTAAAAAAATTTTTTTAACGTTCTATTTATTTCTGAGAGAGAGAGACAGCGCGAGCAGGGGAGGGTCAGAGAGAGAGGGAGACACAGAATCCGAAACAGGCTCCGGGGTCTGAGCTAGTTATCAGCACAGAGCTCACGAACCGTGAAATCATGACCTGAGCCGAAGTCAGATGCTCAACCGACTGAGCCACCGAGGCGCCCCGCTCAGGTCATGATTTCAAGGTTGGTGGGATCGAGTTTGAGTTCAAGCCCCACAACACGGTCTGTGCTGACAGTTCAGAGCTCAGAGCCTGCTTTGGATTCTGTGTATCTCTCTCTCTGGCCCTCCCCTGCTTGCACATAAACAATCTCTCTCTCTCTCTCTCTCAAAAATAAACATTAAAAAAATCTGAATTTCAGATAAAATTTAAAAACATTAAAACATTTTTTTATTATTAATTTTTTTTGAGGGAGAGACAGAGCGCAAGTGGGGAAGGGGCAGAGAGAGGGAGACACAGAATCCCAAGCAGGGTCCAGGCTCTGAGCTGTCAGCACCCGGCCCATTGTGGAGCTCTAACTCACTAACTGTGAGATCATGACCTGAACTAAGTCTGATGCTTAACCAACTGAGCCACCCAGGCACCCCTAAAAATTAAAAATAAATAAATAAATAAATAAATAAAGTAAATGTTTATTTTTTAAGTTTTTTAAAAAAAATGTTTACTTATTTTTGAAAGGGAGAGACAGAGCATGAGCGGGGAAGGGTCAGAGAGAGAGAGAGGGAGACATAGAATCTGAAACAGGCTCCAGGCTTGCAGCTGTCAGCACAGAGCCCAAGATGGGGCTCAAATTCACGGACTGTGAGATTGTGACCTGAGCCAAAATCAAACGCTTAACTGACTGAGCCACCCAGGCGCCCCATTCATTTTTTTAAATTAATTAATTAATTATTTATTTTGAGAGAGAGAAAGTGCAGGCAGGGGAGGGGCAGAGAGAGAGGAGAGAGAGAGAATCTGAAGCAGGCTAACATGGCCAGCCAGCAAGGAGCCGGATGCGGGGCTCGAACCCACAAATCACAAAATCATGACCTGAGCCGAAGTCTGATGCTTAACGGACTGAGCCACTCAGGTGCCCCATCAAAATCTTTTTAGTATGATAAAATGACATGAAAAAATTACTCCTTGTTCATCCGAGGTTCCAATTCACAAAGCATTCTGTAATTCTATTTGCTCCATAAACCTGGTCACCCCGAACAGGGGTCCTATGGCAAAGAACCTGGCACGTGGGCAACGGTAGGTGTCCAGCAAAGGTCAGGGCAACAGCGCCTCCCCGGGGCACCTGGTGAGGGCTGCTGGGCCCTATAAACCCAAGCCACCATCCCACCATCCGGGATGAAAGAGCCAGTTGAATCCCAGATGTCTGGAAAACCCACTACCCCACTTTCCCCCTCCACTCGCCTCCTTGCCCCAGGCCATTCTTGCAGGGTGACACTCAGGCTGGGCTCAGGAATGGCTAGGAGACTCTGAGTCCATGGAGATGAGGAGGAATAGGGGAACTGCCCTTTCCCCAAAGTGGAGCACTGTTGGCCTCCCCTCCCTCTCTGCCCCCTGCTTAGGAGGATGGCTCCTGCCCCCCCCGCCCCCCCGCCGCCCCTGTCCTCTGATCTCTTTCACAGGACCAGGTGGGTGGCCGGTGGGCTGGGTGTTGTATGAGTGGGGTTCTGGGCCAGGTTTCCTCCTCTCCTTCTGCCCACCTGGCCGGCTCCCCATCTTCCTTCACCTGCCTTCACACAGGGCAGTCCCTTCAGCCTTAACCTTGAGCTCTGTTCTCTTTCCTGACATCTCATCTGCCGCCTCCGGGGCTTCAGTGACCATCTGTAGGCTGAGGACTAAAGCAGGACAATTTTTTTTTTTATCCTGCCTATTTAAACCCTAAGGGCATTCTGACCTGCTGTACTGGGCATCCTCTTAAGCCCGCCCATCTCCTCTCCTCTCTCCGACTCTTCCTCCTCCCCTCCCTCCCCCTTGGTCCCTCCTTCTCCCCAATTCCTGGTATTCCTCAACTATTCTTTTTTGGTAATGTTTATTAATTTATTTTGAGAGAAAAAGAGAGAGGAAGAGAGATTATCCCAAGACACAGGGCTCCATCCCCCGAACCCGTGAGATCATAACCTGAGCCAAAATCTAGAGTCAGACACTTAACCGCTTACCCACTTACCCGCTTAACTGACTGAGTCACCCAGGTGCCCCTTCCTCAATTATTCTTTCCTCCTCCTCTCCATTTCTGTCTTATTCCCAAAACTGCCCCAACGTTTCTCCTGGATTCCCTAAGAAACGCAGACAAACTATGTCTCCTCCACCCAACAACAGAAAATAAAACAGAGAAGTAAACCTGCACAGTAGAATTTATGATTGCCTTAAAAATGTCAGAATCTGAGTCAGCTCTGCCTAACATAATAGAGATCCACAAAACCCCAATCCAGGACACTGGAATTGGTAGAAATAAAAGTTCCAAAAGTGAGGGACGCCTGGGTGGCTCAGTCAGTTAAGTGTCTGACTTTGGCTCAGGTCATGATCTCACAGTTCGTGGGTTCAAGCTCCGCTTCGAGCTCTGTACTGACAGCTAGCTCAGAGCCTGGAACTTGCTTCAGGTTCTGTATCTCCCTGTCTCTCTGACCCTCCCCTGCTCACGCTGTCTCTCTCTCTCCCAGAAATAAATAAAAAACATTTTTAAATTTTTTTTAAAAAAGTTCCAAAAGTGAGTATAAACTGACTGATGAAGAAAAATTCGTTTCAAAATTAGACTGAATACAATTACATTAAGAAGTGGTAGCCATGGGGCTCCTGGGTGGCTTGACCAGTTAAGCGTCGGGCTCTTGGTTTTGGCTCAAGTCATGATCTCACACGTTTCGTAGGTTTGAGCCCCACATCGCACAGGACTCCGTGCTGACAGTGCAAAGCCTGCTTGGGATTCTCTGTCTCCCTCTCTCTCTTTTTTTTTTTTAATTTTTTTTTAATGTTTTATTTATTTCTAGGAGAGAGAGAGAGACAGCATGAGCAGGGGAGGGTCAGAGAGAGAGGGAGTGACAGACTCTGAAACAGGCTCCAGGCTCTGAGCTGGCAGTCAGCACAGAGCCTGACGCGGGGCTCGAACCCACCAACCGCGAGATCATGACCTAAGCGAAAGTCGGACGCTTAACCGACTAAGCCATCCAGGTGCCCGTCTCCCTCTCTTTCTGCCCCTCCCCTGCTTGCACTCTCTCTCTTTCCCTCAAAATAAATAAATAAACTTAAAACAAACAAAAACACAATGAGATGTCACTTCACACCTGGTTGGAATGGCTATTATCAAAAAGACAAGAAATAACAAATATTGGTGAGGATGTGGAGAAAAGAGAATCTCTGTGCACTGCCTTTGGGAATATAAATGGAGGCAGCCATTAGGCAGAACAGTATGGAGATTCCTCAACAAGTTAAAATTAGAACTACCCTACCATCCAGCAGTTCTACTTCTGGGTATTTATCCGAAGAAAATGAAAACACTAACTCAGAAAGACAAATGGATCCCCATGTTCACTGCGGCATTTTTACCATAGCCAAAGGATGGAAGCAGCCTAAGTGTCCATTAGTGGATGAATAGATAAAGAAGATGTGAAATATAAATATACCATTAAATAGTTAGCCAGAAAAAAGAAGGGATTCTTGCCATTTGTGGCAACATAGATGGACCCTGACAGCAATATGCTGAGTGAAACAAGTCAGAGAGAGAAAGAAAAGTGCTATACAATCTCGCTTATATATGGCATCTAAAAACAAACATAACAGGGGTGCCTGGGTGGCTCAGTCGGTTGGGTGTCCAACTTGATCTCAGATCAGGTCTTGATCTTAGGGTGGTGAGTGCAAGTTCATCTCAGGGAGCCTACTTGAAAAAAAAATTGAACCAAAATATTTCCATTCGAGGAAACCACTAAGGCTCAAAATGCCCTTCATCTATTGAGGACTCGAAATTTTATGTAACTGCCTGATCTCCAGACATAAATACACAACCACTGGTGGAACAGTCTCGCTAAGACATCCCCAAGCCTCAGCAAATATGGATCCCCAGGGGTGCCTGGGTGGCTCAGGTCATGATCTCATGGTTCGTGAGTTCAAGCCCCACATTGGGCTCACTGCTGTCAGCACAGAGCCCACTTTGGATCCTCTGACCCCTGTCTCTACCCCTCCCTCGCTCATGTGCTTTCTCTCTCTCAAAGAAATAAATAAATGTTAAAAAATATATATGTATTGATACCCAAAACCAAACTGTTGATTTTCTCCTATCAAACTGTTCTTTCTCTCAGCACCTGTCTTGGATGTTGGAACCCATCACCCATTCAGTTACTCACGGGCAAGACCAATGGCACAGGCACTGCTGCACTGAGGTCCAGGAGAGGACAAGAGTTCAGAAAGATGACCCTGGTACTTGAGGCTGCCGTTGCCCAGGACACTTTGGCCAATTGGAAAGACGTGGCCGGGAGGGCAAGCTCACTTCTCATGTCCTCGCAAAACTGGAGACAAAGCTCAGAGTCAAGATGGGGCACCTGGCTGGCTCCGTTGATAGAGCGTGCGACAATTTTTTTTTTTTTTTTTAGTTTATGTATTTATTTTGAGAGTGAGAGAGATGAGCAGGAGAGGGGCAGACAGAGAGAGGGAGAGGGAGAATCCCAAGCACTGACAGTGTGGAGTCTGGTGCAGGGCTCAAACTCATGAACCATGAAATCATGACCTGAGCTAAAGTCAGAGAATGTAAGACTCTTGATCTTGGGGTTGTGAGTTTGAGTCCCACACTGGGTGTAGAGATTACTTAAAAATAAAATCTTTAAGGGATGCCTGGGTAGCTTAGTCAGTTGAGTGTCGACTCTTGATTTCAGCTCAGGTCATGATTCCAAGGTCATCGGATTGAGCCCTGTGTTCAGCTCCTTGCTGAGCATGGAGCCTGCTTGGGATTCTCTCTCTCTCTCTCTCTCTCTCTCTGTCTCTCACTCTCTCCCCCAACTTCCCACCCCTCTCTCCCACTTGTGTGCTGTCTTACGCTCTCCAAAATAAAAAAAAAAAGAAAAGAAAAATGAAAAAAGAAAACAGAGTCAGAGGCCTGCAAAAGGTAGGGGACTGATAAACCCTATGTGGGATCAGCCCCACATACTGCACCCTAGAAGGAAAGGTGAACTGAAAACCAGTCCTTCCCTGAATGGCACTCCCACCCTGAGTCATCTGGCGCAACATCATGCCCTAAGTATGAACTAACATGATCTCAGTTTGCTAATCCCTCCAGGCACCTGGCAAAGGCAATAGAAAATTCTTCTTGGCAAATGACAAAACCACCCCATTGCAAATTATTTCTACAAATAATATCACAACTGTAATGTTCAATGTACAAAAACAACCAGACACTTGAGAGAAAGCAAGAGTCCTTGAACTAGGGGCACCTGGGTGGCTCAGTCGGTTAAGTGACCAACTTCGGCTCAGGTCATGATCTCACGGTTTGTGAATTTGAGCCCCGTGTCGGGCTCTGTGCTAACTGCCGGCTCAGAGCCTACCTAGAGCCTGTCTTCGGATTCTGTGTCTCCCTCTTCTCTGACCCTCCCCTGCTGATGCTGTTTGTGTGTGTATCTCTCTCTCTCAGAAATAAATGAAACATTAAAAAAAAAAAGAGTCCTTGAACTAAAAACCATCAGAAAGAGGCGCCTGGAAGAATTCCAGACCATAAAACAAATTACTCGAACTCTGTTCAAGAAATTAAATACCAATTTATGTGGAAACTAATTTGACAATAAACTATTTGTAAAAAAAAAAAAAGAAAAGAAATTAAATACCAAAGGGGCGCCTGGGTAGCTCAGTTGGTTGAGTGTCCGACTTCGGCTCAGGTCATGACTTCGCAGTTTGTGAGTTCGAGCCCCGTATTGGGTTCGGTGCTGACATCTGAGCCTGGAGCCTGCTTAGGATTCTGTCTCCTTCTCTCTGCCCCTCCCCTGCTCGCACTTTCTCTCTCTCTCTCTGTCTCTCAAAAATAAATAAACATTTTTAAAAATTAAAAAAGAGGCAATTAAATACCGAAATTGAAACTTTCAGCAGGGAACAGAAAACTCTATATAAAATTATATAGCATGTGTAAAAAAGGAATAAGTGAAACTAAAAAGTAAATTGTAAACTTAATGGGCTGATTTTTTAAAAGTTTATTTATTTATTTTGAAAGAGAGAGAAAGCGCAAGCAGGGGAGAGGCAGAGAGAGGGAGAGAGAGAATTCCAAGCAGGCTCTGCACCATCAGCGCTGAGCCCTACTTTGGGCTCAAACCCACAAACTGTAGGATCATGACCTGAGCCGAAGTCGGATGTTTAACCAACCGAGTCACCCAGGCGACCCATTAATGGACTGATTTAACAGAAGATTTGAGATGGCTGAAGAATGAATCAGAGAAGTGGAAGGCTGGTCTGAGGGAAAAATCCGGAAAGAAGTATGGGGAGACAAATAAAGGATGGAAAAAACAGAAGAAAAGGTTACAGATATGGAACTTAGAGCAAGGAGGCTTTACATATGCCTAACTGCAGTCCCAGCAGAAGAGAAGAGAGACCAGAATAGAGGCTATGTTTGAAAAGATGATGGGTGAGAATTTTCCAGAATGGGTGCAAGATATCAATGTATAGATTTAAGAACTCAAATGGATCCCAAGTAATCTCACAATCCATGAGTCTGGCTCTGTGCTCACAGCAAGGATCCTGCTTGGGATTCTGTCTCTCTCTGCCCCTCCCCTGCTTGTGCTTTCTCTCTCTCATTCTCAAAATAAACAAATAAACATTTTTATAAAATGGATCTCAAGCAGAGTAAATAAAAAGAAATCCACACCTTGACCCATCATGGCTGAAAATATAGAAAATCCAAGACAAAGGGAATAGTAAAAGCACCCCGAGAAAAATGATAGCTGATAGTGCTGGTCATTTACCTCTGGTCTCTCAGGTCACAGCTATGATCCATTGGGTGGTGCTGGGCTAGGGTCTGCGAATGATATTTCCCCTTGTCAGTTGACCTCCTGTTTGGTTCTGCTGGTGGGAGGGGCTAAAGGGAGATTAGCAGGCTGGAGAAGGGGATTCCTTCCTGTCTCTACTTCCTGCTGGCTTTACTTCACTCACCTCCAGCCCCTTTCAACACTCTTAGCAGCAGCCCCGCTGAAACCCCTTGCAGGTCATAACCCAAACCACCAGGGGCCCTCCTCTGGGGGTCCCTTGAAGGGGTTTTCTCCAAGACTCTAGGTGCTATTAACCCTACCCCTTCCCTCTTACCCTCCCAGGTCCAGGGGTGGAAATTATAAACTGGGGCGACCTTAGCACCCTCTTTTGCTCCTTGGGTCTTCCAAACTCCGGGCAATCTGCTTTGTGTATTATATCCCCTTTGTCTTAAAAAAACCTAGCATGGTTTATGTTTTCCTGAGTGGAGCCTAAGGGATCCAGAACTCTCTAAGGGAGCCACAGAGAACATGGTGGATAGTGTCTTTGTTCCCAATTATTTGCCATCAATCCCTGTGGGAGGCTAGTATTTTTGCACCCTGGTGACATCAGGCTTTGGCCAGTGACATGCAAGGGTAACGACATGTGAGGGTGAGCAATGCCTCCTGCTACTTTTCAGTAAAAGCTTTAAGAGCCACCACATGATTTTGTCATGGCTCTTTTCCCTCCATGCCAGGAGACTAGCTCGTTTCAGGGAGGAGCTGCCGCTGACACCACAGGGCATGGAAAGCAAGCTAAAAATAAACTTTTGTTGTTGCAAGCCAAGGAGACGTAGGGGATGTTTGTTACTGCAGCACGCTCTGGTGAAACCTGCCTGATTCACACAAGGTGACAGCATCTCATTCCTTAATAACAAGCATGGGAGCTGGCTGATGGTTAATCAATAGCTTCAAAGTACTACATGAGAATTGCTGGGATGCCTGGGTGGCTCAGTCAGTTAAGCATCCAACTCTTGCTTGCGGCTCAGATCACGACCTCACAGTTCATGAGTTTGAGTCCCGCTTCGGGCTCTATGCTGAAAGTGTGGAGCCTGCTTGGGATTCTCTCTCCCTCTCTCTCTCTGCAACTCCCCTGCTCTCGCTCTCTCTCTCAAATAAATAAATAAATTTTTAAAGAAAATTACAGCCCACTTCGAATTCTATACTCAGAGAAACTATCCTTCGAGAAGAAACACCACAAAGACATTATCAGACAAAAACTGGGAAGATATACCATCAGCAGACCACATTGAAGGAATCTAAAGGTTTTTTTTTTGTTTTGTTTTGTTTTGTTTTTGTGCAGAGAGACAGAAAATGATCTGAGAAGGAAGATCACGGGCGCAGGAAGGAATGAAGGACAAAAAACCATGGTAAAAATGCGTGTCCATAAAGTTGAAGACCGACTGTATGAAAGAACAACGATAAATACAGTATGCAGGCAGTGCTTGCCTGGATACTGGACCAGAAAGGGGCGTGAGTGGAAAAACTGGTTGAATCCAAATGAAGCCTGCAGTTTATAGTCCTGCACTGCTGTTAACCTCTCCACTGTCATCCTTGTGTTATCGTTATGTATGATGCTTTTTAAAAATATTTATTTATTTTTGAGAGAGAGAGAGAGAAAGACAGAGTGTGAGCGGGGGAGGGCAGAGAGAGACATACACACACACAGGATCTGAAGCAGGCTCCAGGCTCTGAGCTGTCAGCACAGAGCCTGATTCGGGGCTCGAACCCACAAATCCCCAGATCATGACCTGAGCTGAAGCCAGATGCTCAATCGACTGAACCACCCAGGCGCCCCTTATGTGTGATGTTAACACATACATATCAATGAACTTTACTATTTTTGCAACTTTTCTCTACGTCTAAAACGGTGTCCAAAGAGAATGTAAAAGAGAATCACCGGGGTCTGGATTGCTGGATGGTGACCTCTGCCCAACCCTGATTCCTCCCCTTTTCTTTCATAGATGTTCCAGCCAATAAATTCTTGTGCTCCCAATCCCACCTCCGTGTCTGCTTCCCAAAGGATGGACTGCAACAAACTGTTCATTAGGCTGTGTGACCTTCCCACTGGACAGGTTGGAGAACCAACTCAGGGATGACGGGTGGTCTTTGTCCCCACCAGCCTGGAAAGCCCCCTGGGGCTGGCAGCTGTGTGCAGAGTAAGAGGCAGGTACAGGGGGTGACCCCCTACCCCACCGTGTCCACACCGCACACGCAATCCTGTGCCCATCCTGCTATCGGATCTGCCAAGGGCATGATAAACACGTGCCTGGAGGACCTTGCCGACCACGTGAAGGTCTGTGTATGGCCTGGATCTCCAAGGTGGTGGAGCCAGTGGGCTGAGAACTGCTGCCCAGGTAGGTGTGAGGGTGGGGTGGGGGCGTAGCAGCACCAGGCAGGTGAGGGTGTGTACGAGCCTGTCTGGCTCCCCTGGGTGGGGCTGGGTAAATGTTTGGGTACAGGGCTCTGTGAGGCGGGCCTGCCCCAGGTTGGGGCTGGAAGCCAGATGGGCGGGCTGTGTCGGGCACACCTACTCAGCGGGCTGAGGCAGCAGGAGAGCAGGAGCAGAGGGAAATCTCTGCTTCAGCAGAAGATACAGGGGACAGAGTGCTGATGTTCATACTTCCAAGGTGTAGGGCGCTTCACGTACCAGGGCCCAAGCCAGCGAGAGCTACGCCATGGCTAGATGGAAGGGCGCCTGAGGGGCTCACTGGGTGGGGCGCCTGGGTGGCTCAGGTCATGATCTTGCAGTTCATGTGTTCGAGCCCCATGTCGGGCTCTGTGCTGACAGCTCAGAGCCTGAAGCCTGCTTCAGATTCTTTGTCTCCCTCTCTCTCTCTCTGCCCCTCCCCTGCTAGCACTCTGTCTTTGTCTCTCAAAAATCAATAAAACACTAAAAAAAAATTCAAACAGTGCACGTTAGCATCTGAGCCAATTTCTCCGCATAGGCAGGAATCCCACAAGTGACTCAAGGTTACTCCTCTTCCTGGCCTTTCCTTCAGGGGAGAGCTTCCTCATTTCTCTCTCAGGAGAGCAGCGTCGGTGGGCAGGGGCCCCAGGGGAGAGGCCCACCCGCAGGAGCCCGTGCCTGGCAGTCAGAACCCTTAGGCTTCATCTTTGGCCATTGTACCTGAGCAACCACACACCCCAAAGTCAAAGCCAATTACAATTTAAAATGTGTGTCCACAGTGAAATACTGATGGATGAAATACCATAATGTCCGGACTTTGCTTTCCAGTAACCTGGCAGTGGGGGAGGGGCCAGGGTGGGGCAGGAGTGTTTAGGAAATGAATAAAATCTAAAACAGGGTGATGAGGACCTGGGAGGGTTTTTATTCTCCTCTATGGACCTTTGTGCATATTTGGAAATTCCTGTAATTAAGCTTTAAAAGGCATCTAGGTGAAGTCCTTGCTCAAAAGGAAATGACTGGCCCCCTACTGGTGCCTTTCAGATAACCCTGGAACGTGAACATACAAGTTCACTTCAACGTACAGCTTTTTTTCTTTCTTTTGTTTTATTAAATTTCTTTTTAGAGAGAGAGTATGAGCAGGGGAGAGGGGCAGAGGCAGAGAGAGGGAGGCACAGAAATCTGAAGCAGGCTCCGGGCTCTGAGCTGTCAGCACAGAGCCCGACGCAGGGCTTGAACTCACGAGCCGAGCCATGAAATCATGACTTGAGCCGAAGTCGGACGCTTACCCCACCGAGCCACCCAGGCGCCCCTTTCTTGTGTTTTTTGAGTGTGGCTGACACACAACATTGCATCAGTTTCAGATGTTTAGCGTGGTGACTCGACTTTTTCTCTTCATTCCTAAATTTTGTCAATTGTGGTAAAATACACCCAACGTGTATTTTACCGTCTTAACCGTTTGCAAGTGTGTGCTTTGGTGGTGTTAAAGCACATTCATGAGGCCGTGCAACCGATTTCTAGAACCCCTACATCTGATCAATGCATGGTTTTGCATTCTCGCTAGACTTCTCACCATTCCCCTCACCTACCCCCCTTTCCCAGCCATAAATCTCTTGGATGGAGGAACTGGAGGCCAGGTTTCCCAAGTTCCAGAGCAAGGTGCCCTGTTGACAATCTGGGTGGCAGATGCAGAGCCAGGCCAGCTTGCCCATGACCAGCCGGCGGGCCAGCCGGGCCGCCTGGACTTCCGGCTGTGGTGGCACTGCCGTCCTGGTTGGCTCCTGCGGGTCTGAGCTCTCTGCCCCAGGACAGGCCCCTGAGCAAGTCCTGGCAGCTCTCAGCTCCCACCCTACCCTGCAGGCTGGGGCTGCTCCGGTCACTGGGGAGGAGGTCACTGGCAGGAGGGATGAACTGAGGCTCCTCCCCGGCACGGGTGACTCAGGGAGGGCAGTCCTGGGCCCAGGAGTCCACTTTCACCCTAGGGCGTGGGGCAGTCTCCCCGGGTGCAGTGTCAGGTCCCTAATGCCTCGATCCCCCCAGCCACACACCCCCTGAACGAGCCCGCAGTGGCTGGAACAGGCACCTAGCAGTCAGCCTGCTCTCTGCCAGGTCTAAAATCCGCAGGCTGCCTCTCTGGGAAGGCCTAGCTCTCTTCCCTGGGGCTGGGGCCTGGCTTTGCTCCAGGGGGACCGAAGAAGACAAAGGAAGGCAAGGAGTGAAGGGCAGGTGGGGGACACACAGCCGTCAGGCCCTTCCTTCACAGCGCTGCCATTCCATCTTCCAGGCGGTTCTGCGTGTTCATACATGAGGAAACTGAGGCTCGGAGGTCACCAGAAGTTACAGACTGGGGATAGTGCCAAGCCTGCCTCTCTTCCTCCTTCTCCTGGTTAGAAAGAAGTCATACAGTGGCTTTTTTGCAGATGGTGTGCTGGACACAGCCAATTGTCAGGTCCCGGAGGAGGTCCTGGGAGGTCTGTTCATAGACTGGGGGCCAGTCGCTGTGCATTCAGGCCTTGCTGTCTCCTGAGGGTGACAGACAGATGATCCACGAATGCCACAGGGACGGAAGGTGGGGGGAGGAATCTTGTCTGGGAGGTTGGGTGAGGGACACAGCAGGTGCCCTCAGTAGGTGCTCCCAAGGACCAGCCCTATCAGAGGAAGACACTGAGGCAGTTCCCAGCTCAGAGGTGCACAAGACAGGGCAGAGGCCAGGCCCGAGGGAGATGCAGGGCCAGTCCTGAAGCTGGGATGCCACCTTTCGAGAACACGAGATTAGGGACAGAATGCGTGGGCTGGAACGCACCCTCTAGGGCAGAGTGGGCGAGAGCCAGGAGCCCAGGCCTGGGCCTAAATGCTGCAATAGTCAAGGAGAAAGGTGATGAGGCCAGAGGTGGCAGGCAGAGAGAAGGGGACAGTCCCTAGTCATCACCACGGCTAGGTTCCGGGATTTTAAAATTAAAAAAAAAAATTTTTTTAGTTATTTTTTAATGTTTTATTTACTTTTAAGAGAGAGATAGAGACAGCATGAACAGGGGAGGGTCAGAGAAAGAGGGAGACACAGAACCTGAAGCAGGCTCCAGGCGCTGAGCTGTCAGCACAGAGGCCGACACGGGGCTCGAACTCATGAACTGTGAGATTGTGACCTGAGCCGAAGTTGGTGCTTAACCGACTGAGCCACCCAGGCGCCCCCCAAAATATTTTTAATGTTTATTTGTTCTTGAGAGAGAGAGAGAGACAGAGTGTGAACAGGGGAATGGAGGGAGGCAGAGAGAGAGACGGAGACACAGAATTCAAAGCAGGCTCCAGGCGCTGAGCTGTCAGCACAGAGGCCGACACGGGGCTCGAACTCATGAACTGTGAGATTGTGACCTGAGCCGAAGTTGGTGCTTAACCGACTGAGCCATCCAGACGCCCCTTAAAAATGTCAAATTTATTTATTTTGAGAGACTGAGACCGTGCAAGTGGGGGAGGGGCAGAGAGAGAGGGAGACAGAGAGAGTCCCAAGTAGCCTCTGCGTTGCCAGCGTAGAGCCCGATGTGGGGCTCAAACCCACGAAACCTCAAGATCATGACTTGAGCAGAAATCAAGAGTTGGATGCTTAACCGACTGAGCCACCCAGGTGCCTCTGGGCTCTGGGATTTTCAAGTCCTGGCCACTCTCTAGCAGCAAGGACGCACATAGTCTCCAGCCCGAGGGGAGACCGACTGGAGACATGGAGAGTGCATGTTGGGTGGGAACACCAGCTTGAAGTCAGGCCCCACGAAGCATTTTGTCCTTCCAACAAACTTTCCTCCCTTCCCCATCAGGAGATGGGGAGGACAAACCAACAGGTACGGACGCCCACCACCTGCCAGGAGCTGCGTGGAGTGCCTCACAGACTTTATTTCACAGGACGTCCTTTCCGAGGTGAGAAAACTGAGGTGCAAAGAGAGAAAGCAGATGGTCCCAGGCCAGCGGATTCAGGAAGTGGGTGCAGCCAGGGAGCCTGCTTCCCTTCCCCTGGCCGGGTGCCCGAAGTGCCACGCCCCATGGCTGCACACAGTGAGTCCCATGTCTAGGAGGCAAGAGACCCAGGTTCCGGCCCCAGCTCTGCCAGGAACTGGCCATGATAGGCGTTCTGGGGGAGTTTTTCCATCAGAGGAGGGTGAGCTGAAAGTCCCCAAGGGTTCAATGTAATGCTCTACGGTTTATGCCCTAAGGTTTATGCTTGTGAATGTGTGCGGGAAGGCATGAGGGTAGAGGGCACAGGGCATGTGGAGGCGGACAAGGAGGAACTCTCTGGACTGGGACCAAAGCTGCCTCTCTCTTGGGGCGGCTGGTCCCCTCGGCCCTGCACTCCCCATCCAGGGGATCAGGACAAACTCAAAGGGCTCAGAAAAACCAAGCAGGAAAGGAATTATCTGCCAGACCAGCTTCCCCACATGGCAGGAAGGAATGGAGGAGGGGGGGGACAATGTCCTTAGCAGCCTAGAGCTTAGAGCTATGCAGGAGGTAGGGGGGACAGACGGCCAGGCTGGAGGGGACATGGGCAACTTTCTTTCTTTTTTAGTTTATTTTTTATTTACTTTGAGAGAGAGAGAGTGAGCTGGGGAGGGGAAGAGAGAAAGAGAGAGAGAATCCCAAGCAGGCTACACACTGCCAGTGCGGAGCCCAGTGCGGGGCTGGACCTCATGAATTGGGAGATCACGGCCTGAGGGGAAATCAAGAGTCGGACGCTTAACCAACTGAGCCACCCAGGCGCCCCAGTTTTGTTTCTTTGAACGAGAGTTCTGCTAGGGGGATAGAGCCAGGCTGCTTGCTGCCCCTGCTCCAGCCCCCCTGCATTCTGCACCCAGCCAGGTTCAGAGAAGTGGCTCCAGCTCCCTGCGGAGTGACCAGAGCGACCCAGGGACCCCCAGCCTCTATCTGCTCCTCTCCACTGTGCAGCCACTTCCTTTGGATTCCATTCAGCCAGGAAGGCCCCTCCTGCCCTTCTCCCCTCCCCTCTCCTCCCTGTGTTTAACATCTCTAGGCTCCAGGGTATCTTCTGATTTTTTTTTTTTAATGTTTATTTTTGAATATGAGAGAGACAGAGTGCGAGTGCGGCGGGGGTGCAAGGGAGGGGGGGGGAGACACCNGAGAGAGAGAGAGGGAGGGAGACACAGAATCCGAAGCAGGCTCATGGCCTGATGCAGGGCTCAAACCCATGAACCATGAGATGGTGACCTGAGCCGAAGTCGGGTGCTCAACCAACTGAGCTACCCAGGAGCCCCAAGGTATCTTCTGATTTCTTTCCCTCCTGTTGGGATGTTCCAAAATACTGAACACCCTTCCTCTCCCAGCTCCTTCTGGCAGCCTGGTGCAGACAAAGAACACTGGACTTGGGGGACTGGTGACAGACAATCTTGGATAAGTCGCTGTGGGTTTTTAAAAAATATTTATTTATTTTTGAGGGAGAGAGAGAGCATGCAAGCAGGAGAAGGGTGGGGGTGGGGGGAACAGAAGATCCAAAGCAGGCTCTGTGCCAACAGCAGAGAGTGCGATGCCAGGCTCGAGCTCATGAACTGGGAGATCATGACGCGAGACGGAGTCAGACGCTTAATCGATTGAGCCACCCAGGCATCCAGAGTCACTGTGTTTGTCGCAACAGGAAGGAAAAGAACTGAACCTGAGTTTTTATCAGAACTTACCTTTGACCCCCTCCCTCTCCTCATGTAATTTCTTCCCTAGGCAAGACAATTCTTCATTCAAACTACCTCATGAATGTCCTCCATCTCTTCCTTTCCCCACTGTCCCTGCCCTCTGTGGCTCTGTGTCTGTTCCCTGGGATCCCTATCATCCGGCTGCCCTGCCTTGACCTCTTCGTTGGGTCTGTGTACACACCACTAAGTCCAGGTTGATCCTTACACCTCTCTCTCTCAATATCTCAGAGGCTCCCAGCACCTAGTTCTAACCAATAAGCTTGATTTCCCTGAGTGTGCCCTGCCTTCTCCAGCTATAGGCTCTTATTTATTTTTTTGAAGACTGGTTTAATGTTTCTTTATTTTGGAGAGCTATTATTTATTTTGAGCTGTCAGCAGAGAGCCAACACAGGGCTCGAACTCACAAACTGGGAGATCGTGAACTGAGCCAAAGTTGGACCTTTAACCAACTGAGCCACCCGGGCGCCCCCTAGAGGCTCTTGACCATGGTGAACACCTCCCGCCCTGGAAATGCTTCCCACCCTTCAAGTACCACCTCAAAAGCCATTTCCCCAGGGAGGCCTTTCCTCCCGTCCCCAAAGCTGTGAGGTGTATCCTTGTGCTGAACTTTCATCTGTCCCAGCGAGTAACCCTACCAGACTGGGGGCTCCTCGAGAGCTAACATCCAGAGTAGTAGCGATGAGTTTTCTTAGAGATGAATCCTCTTAAATTTGGCACTCCCATCGGTAGTAAACGGGTAAGGATGGCACAGAATCCAAGGGATTGCAAACTGGTGACCCGTGAGCGAAATCTGATCCACGAGACTTCCACGACATGCTTTCTTTTCTTATTTGTGGTTCAATTCACATAACGTAAAATTAACCATTTTAAAGCGTCTAATTCAATGGCACTTAGTACACTCACGATATTGTGCAATCACCACCTTTCATGTTCCAAAACATTTCCTCATCGCCAAAGGAAACTCCATGCGCTTTAAGCGTCACTCATTTCTCCTTCCCTACAGCCTCTGGCACTAATCTGCTTTGCATCTCTTGGGATTTACCTACTTCACACAAAGGGAATGATACCACAGGGGGTCCTCTGCGTCTGGTTTATTACAGTTCGCGTGATTTTTTTGGAGGTTCATCCCCGCTGGAACAGGTGTCAGAAGTTCATTCCTTTTTATGGTTGAATAATATTCCACACCATTGATATACCACAGTGTGTTTCTCCATGCATCAGTTGATGGGCAGTTTGGACTGTGTCCACCTTTGGCTATTGTGAAGAGTCCCGCAGTGATCATTGGTGTACAAATACTTGTTTGAGTCCCTGTTTTCAATTCTTTGGGATATACACCTAGAAGTGGAATTGATGGGTCATTCGAGGACTCTGCTGAGCCTTTTGGGGAAGGGGCCTGCTTTAATGTTTTGAACCTGAATACCTTTAGGTGTTCATCTCTGTCTCTGTCTCCATCTCCTCTACTGTCTTACACCCATTTGACTCACATTGTCTGGCCCCTGAAGACATCTGAATTTGCTGCCCCTGGAAGGCTCTGGCGGCAAAACAAAAAGGGAGAGAGAGAGAGAGGAAAGAAATCTTAACGCCCAGCCCAGTCACTAACGAGCCGGAGCCCTTGGGTAAATCTCTCCAGATCTCGGAGTACCTTTTACTCAACCCAAAACGGGTAATAATGCTTACCGAAGAGGAGGCAGCGAGGATCTGGGAGATCTGGGAGGTGATGGACGGAACGCGCCTCTTCGGAAGCTGCCGAGTTCTGGAAGCGGAGAGGGACGGGCGAGGCCGCGAGGAGGAGGAGCGGGGCTGGCTGGCCTCCCTCTGGGGACGTGGNGGTGCCGTCTGAGAAGTGGGCGGGGGTGGCAGGGTGCGGTGTGCGCCCAGGTGCCCCCTGCTTCCAGACGCTGAAGCACCGAGGCGCGGGACCAGGGACCGAGCGCGGCGCTCCTGTGGAGGGGCCGGCGGCAGGTTACGCTGCTCTCCGCAACCCCTGCGAATGTGCTCTCCCGGACCCCTGCGCCGCGGCCGGGGTGGGGCCCGCGCCCTTGGCGCGGGAGTCCGACCTGGGCTTCGGGTCCCCGGCTCGACCGCTCCAGGCAGGCCCCAGGGAGGAAGCAGCAACAGACGTCCCCACTGGCCCCCCCAGGTAGCTTGCCGGACCTACGGCAGTTCTGGGGAGCCCACGCCCCTGTCACAGCCTTCCCTGGGCGGGGTGAGGAGTGAGGGCTTCCGTGGGGATGCCAACATCGTCTGCTCCTCTACCTTCCCCACAAGACCCCTCTCTTGTCCCCTCCGCGATACCCCCATCCTGCTCCAGTCCCCTGCTCAGTAAGGGCGGCAGCTGCCGGCTGCCAGGGATCACGACCTGTGGGGACGCTACCAGTTTTTGGCGGCTGGAGCACCAGCCCAGTCTGGCCACAACCTTGGCCAAAGAGAGGACCAGCCTGCGGCCAGGCCCCCCTCAGGTCCCTGGCTGTGTCGGGAAAGAGGACTGGGACCCGTTGCCTCCCACCCGGCACCCGGTCCGTTAGTGCAGATGGGGGCTCTACTCGCTTGCACCTGCGGCTTAGCCCGGCTGACCTGCAACCTTGGCCCTCCGGTGCCCTCTCCCTGCCCAGCCAAGAAGGGAGTGGAGGCAGGAGGCCATCCTGGGCCCAGTGATCGGCCGCCTCCCAGGGCTCTCCTGGGCAGGGCTTCTCTGCCGGCTGGCTGAGTGTGGGTGTGCATGTGCGAGACTGTGAATGAATGCGGCCAGCCTGCTCCCGCCTCTAAAACCAGTAGCTTCCAGGGCTCGGAGTCCCCATGCGGCGGTGTTTCCACTATTTCTCTTTGACCCAGGGTCGGGCGGGAAGAATTCCATGCTGAGGGGACTGGAGTCCGAATCTCTACCTGGTTGCCGATGCCCTTGAGAGAGGCAGGTGTGGGGGGCTGGGCGGACACACACGCAGCAATGTGTGTCCACGGAGGGGAACTGGTGACCACTAGCCGGGACAGCAGTAGAGAGGGCTTTGCCCGGGGATTTGGAATTGTTCATCATTGTGGGATCTTGGGCAGCTGGCTTCTAGGCCTTTCTGGGCCTCAGGTTCCTTGCCTGCCCCCTTGTTGTGGAGGTGAGCTCAGACGAAATCAAAGGGCTCAGGAAAACTGTAGAGTGTACGCCTCTATGTGACTCTGTAGCGATACTGAGATACAGTCCTTTGGGGTTAGATGCCTGGCTTTGCCTCTTCAGGTGTCACAGTGTAACTAGGGTATGCCAGCCTCTCCCGTCGTCTCTGCCCTGGCCCCCCCTTACCCACTGCCCTCTTGTGGAGCTGGGACATTCCAGTCCAATTCTTCAGGGGCAGCTGCAGACACTCCCTCCAGCAAAGCTGATCCCCCCCAGCAGGTGGTGGGCCCTTCCCCTGGGGCCTGGGCTCTGGAGGGGCTAACCACAGCCAAGGCGGGACTCTGGAGCTCCGTGTCTGCCTGCTCCAGGATGCCCCACGCTAGAGGAGACTCACGGTGCAGTCAGGAAGGGCTTCGAAACCCAAGGAGCCGGTGTACTTTCTCCAGGGCAGCTGAACATGTCTTCAGGCACGTGCTTTCACCTCCTGGGCCCCGATTTCCTCTTCTGAAGTGGAGGATCTCAGTGTTCCCCACCTGTGGGTATCGTGAGGCCGTGGTAAGCCTTGTCAGGCTAACCAATGGACGCTGGGATGCTCCCCTGCGTGCCCTGTCTCTGGTTCATGGTCAGCATGGTTCCCGAGCTTTATGTTCCTGTCTGCACCAAGGGTTGATCCAAAAGAGATGCCCCTCTCTGTCCAGGGCTTCTAGTGCCGCTGGCTCATCTTGAGGCCAGGGGTTGGGAACAGGAGCTAAGGGGCCCTATTGGGGCCAGCTGCAGCCTGTGCAGAATACGGCCCAGCCCAAACCTAGCCACCGGGAGTTGGGGGGAGGGGCTCTCAGCTCTGTGCAGAGCTCTGAGCCGGGAAGCCCTTGGAGGCATTTGGAGGAGGCCCTGCCTTTTGCCCTGATGTTCCCATGGGGGTTGCAAGGCACTTGCTGTCTCTCCCTCCCACCTCTCTGCCCAGATCCTCTCCACTCCAGCCCGCACAGCTGCCCTGGCCTGACCAGGCCATTCCCTGGGCCTCCAAGCAACGGGGAAGGAATGTGTGTTTTGGGGGGGGTGGGGTGGGATAGACCCCTTTAGGAAAAGGGACTGTGCCCAGACTGAGACCTGGGCAGGGTGGAGCCTCCTAAAAGCCAGGGGCCTCAGCCCTGCTGGGAGAGCTGATAATACAGCCAGAGAAGTTACCTAGGAGGGGCGAAGGGTGGAGGGCGAGGGCCTTGGGGAAAGACAAAAGAAAGGGGCTGTCTGTGCCCCCCTTCATCCAGCTCCACAGCTGTTTCTAACTGCTCAAGTCACACGTGGAGGGAAGCCCCTCACCACACATACACACACACACACACACACACACGCACCCCTTCATACCCTTTGCATCTAGCCTGGGGGCTGGGGAGGACAAGTGGGTTTTTGTGCTAGAGTAATGCTGGAGCATTCGTGTGTGTGTGTGTGTGTGTGTGTGTGTGTGTGCATGTGTCCCAGAAGATGCTCAATGCCGCAAAGGTGACCTTGTGTATGACTGTGTCTGCTGTAGATGTGACTGTCCGTGCTGTATCCTGTCATATAGGAACCACTGTGCTTCTGGCTTCAGTGACTAGATTGCAGTTTGTATGTGGGGTATGCGCTTTTGTGGTCCATGGCTGCCTCTGGTTCAAGGACCCTCCCCCTTGAACCTGGGACCATTTGTAGGGAACATGGGGTGCTGGTTATCTCTCCCTGAGATGGGAAGTAAGGATCTGCCCAGGGGAAGGTGACACGGTTTGTGTTTGGGGTGAGGTGGACATGTTTGGCACCACTGCCACCCCCACCCCGACCCCCATGCTTGCACTGGGCTTATGGTTCATGAGACCTTTCACTTCCATTGTCTCCGTGACAGAAACCCAAAGGGGAGCCAGGGCAGACAGTCTTTCCCCACTTCAGAGATGGGGAAACTGAGGCATGTCAAAGGGCTATGAGATAGTGTCCGGGGTCCCCATGGAAGGCGAGTGTGAGGACAGGACTGGAGACCAGGTTCTTTGCTGTCTGCCTTCCTGAGAAGCAGTGACAAGAGTGAAGTGTGTTCATGGTAAGGAGGTGTCAGTCAGATTGGGAGGCAGGATACTTTGTGTTCTATTTCTTTCTTTTTTTTTTTTTATTTCTAGGAGAGAGAGAGAGATAGCGTGAGCAGGGGAGGGTCAGAGAGAGAGGGAGACACAGACTCCGAAACAGGCTCCAGGCTCTGAGCCGGCAGTCAGCACAGAGCCCGACGCGGGGCTCGAACCCACGAACCGCGAGATCATGACCTAAGCGAAAGTCAGACGCTTAACCAACTAAGCCACCCAGGCGCCCCTGTGTTCTATTTATTTCTGAGAGAGCACGGTGGGGGAGGGGCAGATAGAGAAGGACAGAGGATATGAAGTGGGCTCTGCGCTGACAGAAGCGAGCCCGATGTGGGGCCTGAACTCCCAAACCTCAAGATCATGACCTGTGCCAAAGTCGGACGCTTAACCGACTGAGCCACCCAGGCACCCCAAGGATACTTCAGTTCTTACTCTTTGGGCTGTGGATACCATCCTGGGCCCCCACTACACATTCAATAGCATCCTGTTGGGGTCACGGGCATCTCAGCCTGACCCGCTCTGTGACCCTGGGCAAGCCACTTCACCTCCAGGAGCCCCAGTGCCCTTACCTTAAAAAGGGGACAATGGCTGTATCACGGGATTGCGTAAGATCCCCTTTGCAGGGCTGTGTCACCGTCGGTGGCCAGCACCTCTGATTCCTTACATGGATGTGTCCTCTGACCCTGTGTGCCCTGTGTCATCCTCAGAGGTTATTAGCTGAGCCCTCCCTCTCCCGGAGAGCTTTTTCTCCCACGAATACAAAACCTGGAAATGGTTGAGGAAGATGGAGCCTCCTAACGACCATTGTTTCAGGTGGGAGGGGGTGTCCCGGAAGCATATTGGGTGGGTGGGGGGTGCTTAGCTGCCACATGCCTGCTGGGTGTCTTCAGGTGGATGGGAGCAGCTGCTGGGGAGCGGGAGGCAGAGAAGGTGATGTCTGCTCATTCATCAGGTCCTTTCTGAGTATCCACCGTGTGCCTGGCCCTGGGCTGGATAGGGGGGATCCAGTGGGGTGGTAGGGCCAGGCCCCACCCTCCAGGGTGCGGATCTCAGCCCAGGTGGGAACTGGGTCCCTAACCTGGTCTCTGGGCCGCCTTCCTGGGGAGGTCATCTCTGAGCAGCTGAGCCCGGCTTCAACCAGCCTGTGTTGACCCTGGCTGTGGGCCAGGCCCCAAGCTGGACTCTATGTGCTGCTATCTCAGCCCATCCTCCCAGCATCTCTGTGTGATAAGACTTGCCGCCGTGGCCATTGTCTGCGTGAGGAAGCTAGTGACTATGACTATGTGTGACTGGCCCCACACCGGGCCAACACTTGGGACCCCCACCTGCCTGGTGGTGGGGCTTTGGAGTGGGAGCATATGCAGGGGCTGGTGGGGGCTCCCGCTGCCCCTTCCCCTGGCCCCCCCCCCTGCACTGCCCCTATGACTACACGAACACCTGTTCCGGAAACTGTGGCCATTGTTACCACCATCCTTCCTCCCTTCAGGCCCTTCCTGTTTGTATCCCTCCCACCACAGCCCCCCAACCCCACCCGTGCCCGCTGCTTTGCTCAGGGGAACTCTGACCCACTGCAGGAAGAGGGGCTCAACCGGGTTTTCCCCCTCCCCAGAGAAAAAGAAGGGATGGAGAATCATAAGCCACTGGCCCTGGTTCCCTGTGCCCTCTGCCCACCCCACCCCCCAGACTGGGTGAGGAGCCTGGTAGGAGAGTGAACAATGTCAGAGCCTGGACAGAGCCTGGGTCTGCAGCTGGCCCAGTCCTGGGAGGGGCCCCATCCTGCCGCTTTTGGCCTGTTCCCCTCTGTCCCCCGGTCACACCGGCCCCTATAGCTGGTGCACCAAGCAGATGACTTTGGGGCCCTTTCTCTTGCCATCCTACGAGTCCTGTCCTGGATTTTTTCCCCCAGGAACCATATCTGCCTCCTGGGCCTGGGCCAGGCAGGTGGCTGACATAGGCAAGAAGCAGGTTTTAGAGTATTGGGGAGGTTAGGCCGGAAGTGCCTACCTGCCCCTGACGGAGCCTCCCAATCCCCAGAAGCAGCTGCCTGTGCCCTGCTGAAAGTTCATGGCCACAGCCCCGGGCCCTACTGGCATTGCCATGGGCAGCGTGGGTAGCCTGTTGGAACGGCAGGACTTGTCCCCGGAAGAGCTACGGGCAGCACTCGCGGGGTCCCGGGGTTCCCGCCAGCCAGATGGGCTCCTCCGGAAGGGCTTGGGCCAGCGTGAGCTCCTCAGTTACCTGCACCTCCCCAAGAAGGACGGCAAGACCGCCAAGCGCGCCCCTCGGTCGGAGACCGCTGACTACACCACCCTCTACTACCGGGAGCATCCTCGAGCCGGTGACTTCAGCAAGACTTCGCTGCCTGAGCGGGGTCGCTTTGATAAGGTGCATCTCTGCCCGCCCCCATCCCCCAGTGTTGGAGGGTAGGGGTGGGGAGCTTGGGGCCTCCTTGGAAATGCTCGGATGGGGCTGGGACATGAAAATCCAGCTATAGGCTGGCCTGAGGCTTTGGTCACCGGTCACCGCCTCCAGGTGACACGCACCCCAGGTTCTCAGAGAGGATCCTGGGGGTTGTGGGAGCATTGGAGGGCAGAGCTGAGGTCAGCCCAGGGCCTCAAAGCTGCCCTTTCTTCCCGACAGTGCCGCATTCGCCCATCAGTGTTCAAGCCTGTGGCGGGCGCTGGGAAAGGCTTCCTGTCCATGCAGAGCCTGGCAGCCCACAAGGGCCAGAAGCTGTGGCGCAGCAACGGCAGCCTGCACACGCTGGCCTGCCACCCACCCCTGAGCCCCGGGCCCCGGACCAGCCAGGCGCAGGCCCGTGCCCAGCTGTTGCATGCGCTCAGCCTGGACGAGGGCGGCCCCGAGCCGGAGCCCAGCCTGTCTGACTCCTCCAGCGGGGGCAGCTTTGGACGCAGCCCTGGCACTGGTCCCGGCCCCTTCAGCTCCTCTTTGGGCCACATCAACCACCTCGGGGGCTCCCTGGACCGGGCCTCCCGGGTCCCCAAGGAGGCTGGGCCTCTGGCGATGCTGAGCTGCCTGCCCGAGCCACCGCCCCCCTATGAGTTCTCCTGCCCCACCGAGGAGGTGGTGGCCCTGCTCCCCGACACCTGTGAGGATCTCAAGAGGGGCCTCGGTGATGAGGACGGCTCCAACCCCTTCACACAGGTGAGGGCTCGCCCTGCTCTGGGGTCCTGTTCTGTCCCTTGGCATTGGAGTACAGGGCACACAGAAGGGTCCTCAGCCAGCTGACCCATGTCGCTCTGGGCACAAGAGAGTAAGGAAGATGGAGGTGATTCAGTCGCCCAGCCCCCATCTTATGGGAATGTCATGGCAGTGGTGGCCCGCCCTTGCTAGGAGTTGCTTGTAAGGGAGGAAGAGAGACTCCCTGGGCGGGCACTTCACCTCCAGGCACAGCTGGAGTGTCGTGGAGGGGGCTTGGCCGTGTGAGCGCCTGGCAGTTGGTGTCCAGGAGCGGGGGGAGCCGCGTGTGAGATATCCCCGCATGGCAGGCGCCTCGTCCCCTGGCAGGTGCTGGAGGAGCGCCAGCGGCTGTGGCTGTCCGAGCTGAAGCGCCTGTACGTGGAAAGGCTGCACGAGGTGGCTCAGAAGGCAGAGCGCAGTGAGCGCAACCTCCAGCTACAGCTATTCATGGCCCAGCAGGAGCAGCGGCGGCTGCGCAAAGAGCTCCGGGCGCAGCAGGGCCTGGGCCCTGAGCCTCGGCCCCCCGGCGCCCTCCCAGACGCTGACCCTAACACCCGACCGGAAGAGGAAGCCCGATGGGAGGTGAGACATCGGGCACCCAGAGACTTTTTACGTCCCCTTTGCCGCCTGCGGCCCCATTC